>NW_026125437.1:0-115288 GCF_943737965.1 Phodopus roborovskii
ACTAAGAAACAAATATGCTCAGACCCCAAACCAGGACTATACCGTGACACCTACATCTGTGGAATTTATGAACTGTTGGAGCATGTGAAAGAGATGAACCTACGGATACAAAATGAGAGGACCGCCATATCACTGGACAACATATGCCCCAGAACAGCCCCCAGTGAGAGCTCATTATTGGTCATGGGGCAGAAACCAGAGGACTCAGCCAGACCAATGACTCATGGCAATGAACATTTGCCCGTGTGGTACAATATTATTTTCAGGTGTGTGTGTTTGTGTGTGTGTGTGTGTGAGTGTGTGTGAGTGTGTGTGTTTTGCTCTTTGAAGCTGCGCTGTGTTACTGTGCCTGTCTAAAACACCTGATAGTCCTAATAAAGAGAACTGAATTCGCCAATACCTAGAGCAGGAACAGAGAGGCAGACCTGGAAAGCAGAGGTATAAATAGAAGGAGAAACTAGGGAGGGAGAAACAATGAGACAGCAAAGAGAAAAGGAAGAGGGCCAGCTACTGAGCCAAGACTGAGTTAAAATGAAAGTGAGATATTCAGAAGAAAGACAAAAGCCCAGAGAGGACGGATGGATGGGTTAATTTAAGATTAAAAAGCTGCTAGAAACAAGCCAAGCTAAAGCTGAGCAATCATAACTAAGAATAAGCCTCCCTGTGCGAGTTATCAGGACTGGGTAGTGGCCCTTCAAAGAAGGATGAAGAGCCAAAAGAGTAAGAGCTGAAAAGATCATTAAATATGCCAGTAAAGATGAATGGACTAAAGGACAAACTGTGTCTCAATCAGCCACACTATAGCTTCCAGAACAAATCTTCTTTGTTTTTGTTTGATTTCTTTGTGCTTGTTGATGTTGTTTTGTTTGTTTCTTTTCTATTAAAATAAATTTTTGTTTTTAGAAATTGTTCCAAGGTTGCAAAGGCAGAGGGGGAAAGATGTGATGGGATGGGGATATAAGTGGGATAGAGAAAGCATGTTGTGAAGTCCACAAAGAATCAATAAAAGATTTTAAAAGCAAATCTAGAAATGTCAAAACCAAATTAAAATTTAAAAGTAAATGCAAAATAACAGAGCTGTATTAAAATTCAACAGACAATACTAAAGAAAAAATAAACCAAGAAGGATAATAGCAAATTATTTTCTTAGAAATAATTGGATCCAATGTGACTGTCAGCTCAATATTTTAAATTTTATATTATTAGTAGGTTTTTTTTCCCTGTAGCCGGTCTGGTCCGGCTACTTTCCAGCCCCAAATAACACACAGAGACTCTGTATTTGATATAAAGCTGTTGGCCAGTCCCATGTTTCTTTTTGGACAGCTCTGTCTTAAGTATTAAACCATTTCTATTCATCTAAGTATTTCCACGTGGTCTCCTCTTACCAGAGAGAGGGAGTGGGACCACGGCTTCCCTGCTCTCTCCAGTCTCTCACATGCTGACTCCTCCCCTTACTACTTCCTGAATCCTCCTTGTCTCCTAGTCCCGCATATCTTGCTTTCCTATTGGCCAACAATGATTTATTCATTAACCAGTATGAGAAACATATTTACAGAATGACATCTCCCATCATCTTTAAGCCTTAGATATCATCTAGCCCAATTATTTTGTGGTTGAGGAAATTTAGGATTAAATTGGTTAAGGAACTTTCCCAATTCAGGTTTAGAGAGTCATCCTTGAGCTCTGAAAGATACTTTTCAGATTTTTCTCAGTGTCACATACCTTTGTGTGGTAAGTTGAGAGCTTGCATTCAACATACTGCATAATTTATTTTGAGTCAAACCCTAAAAATCATAAGAAACTTAAGAAAAAATGGAAATCACATATTTTATTGATTTTCACCTGAATATAACTGTGCCTTGAATGTATTTGTTTGCCCCTGGACTTATTTCTTAACTTCATGACTTGGAAAATAGAGAGCTATTTTCAATCTACTGAGCGAAGGACATAGATTCTGCCAATCACTCAAAGATGGGAAAGAAAACTCACACAATCCTGAATTAGGGTGACTCCAAATTTCAATAGAGTCCCATTAATAGAACCTACAAAGATAAACAGACCAACTAAACTTCAAATAACTGCTTAGAGAGAGAGAGAATGAGCATGAATGCATATCTATTTCTATAAAAAAAAAAACAGTGAAATCAACATGCAGACTGCAATACAGTCAGATCCCTATGAGTTTCAGATTTCTGTAATCAATGGGCCAGCAATCCAAAATACTTGAAAAAATAGCATCTTTATTGAATGCACAAGACTATTTCCATGCCATCATTTTTTGAAACATTGTACCATCACAGCTATTCACATAGCATTTGCATTTTTATGAAATGTAAGTAACACCGAGATAATTTAAAGTCTATGGAGCTATATGTATTGGTTATATGCAAATGCTGTGCCATTTTATGTAAGGACTTGAGCACACACAGATTCTGCTACTCATGGATATCTCTCCATCCCACAGATATAAAAGATTTCTGGATAAATATTGGATAGAGGAAAACTGGCAAAGGCATAATAAATAAGAATGTGTACTCATTCTACTTGATGACAAAGACTATTGCATCTGTGTAAATAAATCTTTCTTCAGTGCATACTGCAACTAAAATGCTACTAAACAGCTTTGCTGAAGGAAAAGAACCACTTTAAAAAAAATCACAATTTCATGTCATACTTGCCTTATCCAGGAGACCTACACAGAGACAGAGAGTGTTCTTTAAAAACTCAATTATGTAGGAAATATTTCCACCTGAATTCTTTTGCTCTTTAGAGATGAAACTATCTTGTCATTTTTTCCTTGTTTTACTTGTGGGTCTAGGGTTTGAATTTTAGACAATTCTTTTAGGGGAAGTAAACACATTTTTTGAAGTTTCATTTTCATCAGATATAGCTGCATGCATTCCAAAAGGCTTCGTAGATGCTTTGAATAATCAGAAAGTAAATGATGAATTCAAAGGACAAAGCAGGTGACACTTGTTAGGTGAATTTCAGTAGACTCCAGGCCTCTGTCTGAGTATTTTTCTCCTCACATTTATGATAGAGCGTATTAGCTTTAAATTGACACACAAGGAAATTATCAGGTACTGAAATTAAAGTATTTGGCCCTAGTCTTCCTGAGAGCTGCCTAACAGATTAACATTTAGATTAAAGGCCAGGTTATGTATTGTCAAAGCTCACAGTTATTTCATTCAGATGTTTGTTTTGTGAAACCATTTCTGTTTCCCTAGCAAATCATTTTCCTATCAAGCTTTAGGAACTCTTAATAAATATTTTTTTAATAATCTTTCGTGAAGTGGGTTACAGTTGAATTAGACGTAATTTTTAAAGTTACAAAAGTTTTTTTGAAAATTCTTGGCTAAAGAAATAGATAGAATTCCCTGAATGAAGAGGAGACTGCATAGAGATAAGTTCACTAACAGATAGTGATCGTTACACTATTATTTCATAGAATGCAACACTGACCATCCTTCAAAGAAAGGTAGGTGCCATATTATCATTGAATAATTGTAATTATTGTTTCTGGAAGGTAGATATTACATCTAGAATCGTTATAACCATCCTGGGAGAAGAAATCAGACTATGAAAAACAGCAATTCAGAAAAGGTATCTGGCTACTGCCTATCACAGGCTTATTACACTAGCCCTTATTAAAAAGCTTCGGACATATATACTTTAGTCAAAACCAAACCATCATCTATCTCATTTGAACTATAACATTGTCTGGGTTTGTTGCTGATGGGAGATGTAAGCCATGCTTTATATTTATTTCACATCTACATTGGGTACTTTTTCTGTTGTGACAAAATGCTTGGCAGAAGGAAAGGTAAAGGTGAAGTTTATTTTTGCTTAAGAGCACTGTGATAAGACAGGAAGGGAGGAGAGGCCGTACCTCCATAGCAGCAACAGAGGGAGGTGGTGTCTTGTCTACATGATGCAGACAGGAAATCAAAGGAACAAGCCCAAACCAGAAGTAGGTACATCCCTGAAAAGGCCCCCGCCTTGTGCCTTACCTTTGTCAGGCAGGACCAATTCAACAAATGTTCTCCACACTTCAAAGTAATTTCATAAGCTTGGAGTACAGAGCTCAAACCAGGGACCTTTGGAGGTAATTTCAGTTTCAAGCTAAAACGACCTCTTCACATTGAACATAGTAAAGAAAATGACTTTTACATGCTTTGCCTTCCATAGAGTATTTATTTCCTGTTCAAGTAAAATAAATGTGCTTGCTAAGAAATGTGCTCACCTTCTCTGCATTAAAGTCCTTTTGAAATGACAGAAAACTAAATTTAAGAGAAAATGAGCAGAGGAGTCCATAAATGTTCGTGATCAGGAAGTATATAGCAAGTACTTGTAAGGTATTTCTGGAAGATGCAAAGGAAATAGATGGCATTGAAAGAAAACTTAAAACTATGATGAACAACTATTAGAAAACTGTTAATTTTTGCAACAATTATTTATTATTTATGCATTTACCTAGTTTCTAGAGACAGGGTTTTCTTTTTTGTAGCTCTCGCTATGCTGGAACAAGCTCTGTAGATGAGGCTGGCCTCAAACTCAGAGATATTTGACCTGCCTCTGATCAAAGGCATTGCCCACTACCACCAGCAGCAGCAGGTCTTTGCAGAGGGTCTTCAGATAAAATCTATTCAAGGTTCTAAAGTGCAGGTAGAGACAGGGGCACAGTCCTTGGTATTGCTTGGGGGACTTGCTACCTAGATGTCCTCATGTAGCACACACCCGATTATTAGTGTGTAAGCCCCTTTAAAATACTTCATCTCTCATTGTACAACTTTAGCTTTCTACTCAAACTCTTCCTTCCTGTCTTCTTGTTCTACATTGTTTTCTTAATATCTAAGGATGGCATTATAACAGGTAAATAACATAGTGGAGATAAAATATGTAGATTGTAAAATAGCAATGCACAATAATATCAATGTAAATAATAAGTAACAAACCATATGTTTATTGTTTACCTTGCTTATTATCTGTGCCCTTTCCCTAGTATCTGGCATCCTTGCATACAAAGAACACTAATATGCATTTCTAATAAATATCTATGGTTATAGTCCCATCACCTGAAGGAGAAACTGGTACATGGCATGGAAAATGATGTATAATCTTTGTATAAATGTAGAAGAAGTTCATAAAAGCTCTTGGGTGTGTTGAAACTAAACTTTCTGTTATTTTAATAGGAGAAAATTGTTAAAAAAAGTAAATACATTGTCATTAGAGTTTTGAGATCTCAAAAATTGCTTTCACCTCTTGCTCTCTCTATCTTTTCAGGTTGTTGCACACTTCCAACTGCCCTGCCTCAGCCTGGAGTCCAGACATGTACCACCTTTCTATTGGTCTTCCTGTCTCTCTCAGTCTCTGTCTCTCTCTGCCCCAATATGGAGGCTTATAGGTGTGTTCAATGCAATCATATACAGACATCCAGTCTAAAGTGAAGCAGAGAATTACAGTTTCTTCAATATTTTTATAGCACATTCAGAAAAATAGAAGACACAGCTTTGCTTTAAAGTAAGAGAAGGGAAAGATCTCTCCCTCCAAAGTGAAGTCCTGTTTATTTGGAACATATAGTGAAGGAATGTTTTTAATTTTATGAACATGGACTTGCAATTTGGTTGTTATAAGCAATTCAATGGGACAGGTGAAACATAGTGTTGCTTCCCCTTCAAAACAAAACTAATGAACGAACAATCAGCAAACAGCAAACTGTCAGGAATAAGCTTGTCTTGAACTCACAATCCTTCAGTTACAAATGAATGCTACAAATGCAACCAAGAGGTAAATAGTAGAGTGGGGCATATATCTAATAGCAGGGTACTTACCTGAGTTCAGGGCCGTTATATGTGTTCAACATGCTAGATAAAACTCTTAATTTTCCTAAATTTAGATCTCGATAATAGTGAAAAGTATTTGATTATCATTTATGTACATCGTTTAAATATTGCAATTTAGCTACTGTATCATAAATTTTCAATTGCCTAGAGGATAATAACAGAAAAAAGTAACATAGACCAAGTTAGGGTCAGAAGATGTATCTGGATCATTGATGTAGGAATGGGAACACTGTACAGAACAACTCAAGTGGGAACATGGACTGGAATTATTTTTTAGAGACCTGAATGAGGGGTCAGGTCAAGGGATGGATGAAGATGTAAAGTACCAAAGAGATGACTTGAAAGAAGGGCACATTTCAGATGAGGTAAAAACCTGGTGCCAAAGAAACTCACATTAATCTATAAGGATGACCCCAGCTAAGATTCCTAATAGTGGATAGGTAGCATGAACTGGCCCTCTCCTATGATTAGATTGGTGACTAACCCAATTGTCATTACAGAGCTGCAGAGACCCACACCCCAAAAGTAGGCTGAGCTTATAGAGTTCTGTTGAAGAGATGAAAGAAGGATTGTAGTAGCCAGAGGTGTCAAGGCGATCACAAGAAAATTCACAGAAATAACTAACCTGGGCTCATAGGAACCAACAGCAAGGGAGGCTGCATGGGACTGACATAGGCCCTCTACAAACATATATGTGACAGTTGTATAGCTTGGTCTATTTGTGGGACTCCTAACAATGGGAAAAGGGGCTGTCCCTAATGCTTTGTCTGGCTCTTGGGAACCTATTCCTCACACTGGATTGCCTTGCTGAGTCTTAATACAATGCAGAGTGATTAGCCTTACTGCAACTTGATATGACATTCTTTGTTGATACCTATGGGAGGCCTGCCCCTTCCTGAACAGAAACAGAGGAGGAGTGGATTGGGAGAGGCAGAGGGGAGGTAGCAGAAGGGAATAGCAGGGAAAGTGAGGGGGAAACAGCAACTGGGATGTAAAATATATAAATTAATTTTAAAGAGGAGATCCATTATTAACCTGTTATAGCACGACTCAACTTTGACTCTTATATGTATGGGAGTAGATATATTTTAGAAAGATTCCACACTGTTAGTTTTCCATGTGACCTTTTGAAAGGTCTTACGTGTTATATATTTTAGAGTTTGAGTGTCTTAGTGTGGTAGGTTCTTTGGAAATGGCCAAGTTGCTATCATTGGTTGTGAGTTTTAATTTAAATGATAAATATCAACAGTAGAGTGTTGACAGATAATGAAACTAAAAATAATAAGTTATGCATAGAAAATTTTAAAATGTACTCTACCTACCCTCATAACTGAGCTTGTAGTTTGTGAAATGCTCACCCCCACACCATTTTTTCCTCTAACTTCACCAAGTACTGTAGACTGTCCAGATTGCCATGATATGCAATCCAGCAACATATTTTAACTTTCTACTTTGTAGCAACCGATGGGGGTTGAACATTCTCTGATGCGTATAGGTGAAAGTACTAATCTTGGTTCTGAGAAAAATTCTTTAAACTCTCTTGTATACTTCCCTATCCTTTAATGCCTCTTGTAGATGTATCTTGGCATAGCATTTGTCTCTCTTACTGTACATCATGGAGATTACTGTAGTCCCCACTGTAACTTCGTTCTCAAATAAAGATTCTAACCATTTTAGAGTATAGTACTCTTCCTGTGAATCCTAGCACACTCATCTCTAGCCAATTTTGGATACTGGGTGAACTTCCATGCCTTGTGATTTGGGGGCAATTCCCAATAGAATTTGGCTCCAAAAATATGGTTATAAGTGATTTTGAGAATAATAGCTATATACTGATGGCAAACAGAGGTCTGCTTCTTCATTCAGGGAAGTTTTGCTGCAGTACAAAGGTGTATATGCAGTGGTTCAGTTGGTCCTCTTTCCAGCTGCAGGAGTGAACATAGGTAAAATCTCTGAAAAGCACAGGACCACACCATTCCCTGGGGTTTCTCTAACCACAGAGCTGACAGAATAAAACTGTGTATTTGAGCTTGAGATGTGGATTACTCTTCACTAGAGGTTAGTGCTTAAAACGTGGAATTGAAAAGGTCAGCACTTTTATCCATTAAGCCATCAAGTTTTTTTTCTATAATAAGAGTAGATGAAAGGTTTTAACTTGAATCACAAACGTAAAGTTCAGCAGACTGATCGTATCTCAAATTGAAAGAACAAGACAGAAATACCTTTGTCATTCTGTGGATTGGAACCCAGTGGTCTAAATGTCAGTACAGAATGGCAGAGTATCAAATCTTGGATCCTATCACCAAAAGCCAGAGATATAGCAATTTTCAGCTTTCTAAATCTATATTCTATTTAAAAATAGGAACACAGTTTGAACTCTACTTATCTAATACTAGCATGAGTTTAGATTTTTGCAATACCATGCTTATTACTAATTACATGCTAATAAATGTGATACTCTGTTTACCATCCAACTATGCAATTGCTATTCTACAATATGTCACATACTGAAGGAAAGCAACTACTGTGCCTACTCCCTAAGCAGATTTAATTGCATACTGGATATGATGAAAATAAAGACATATCTGATTTTATTGTTCTTATAAAACAATATGGTATAGGACAATTAGAGTTTGCACTGATATTTATAGTTCTTTTATTGAATTGTAGCATCCAAATATTTTCTAAGACATTACCAAGCTATTGTGTTCATAATTTTCTTCCCGAGTGACAAATACTGGCTCCTCTTTATTGTGTTTTTCCTTTTTTAATACTGCTTTATTAAATTTAGTGTATTTATATAACAAGGCAAAGAAAAATAAAACTAAGAGGGTTTTTTTTCTAAGATACCATCTCCTGTATATTTAGAGATTATATTTTTCTCATGAAATATTGGCTTTCATAACTTTCTTTCTTGAACAAGTATAGACTTCTCAAGAAGGACAGCAAATAAACTAACAAAATTGAACAAAAACTAAACCAAATCTGTTAATTGTATAATTACTCTTACCTAACAACAGGATTAAAGAAGCAAAGCAGATGAATCCTCTATCATCCTGTGCATCTTATTTATTGTTTTAACACTTTGCATTTGGTTCATTTTGGATGTTAATTTCTTTTAAATTAAAAATATAAGAAGTTTTAGAGGTCTAATTGGATTCTGACTCATGCCTTTCAAGCTGCTATAGGAAGATGCCGTGAACTGGGTTATTTATCAATAACAAAAATTGATATCTCATAGTCCTAGAGGCTGGGAGTCCAAGTTTAAGGTTCAGGCAGAATTCAATAAATATTGTTTTCTGTTGTTGTTATTTGGTTTATGGATTTCGGTTGCATTTCTGTTGTTGGTGTTTGTTTTATTAGCAGATGATGCTTTCTAATTCCTATCTTTCCTTGTACAAAGAACAAAGGAACTTCCTTGGTACTTATCAGGGGAGTATTAAGGGCCTATTACTGGGAATGTAGAGGTGGCTTAGATGTTATGATCTCTTGCTGGTCTTGCAGAGGCCTGGGGTTTAGTTCCCAGTATCCACACTGAGGGGTCTACAACTGCTCATAACTGTAGTTCCAGAGACCCACCCAACACCCCTTTGTAGTTCCTGAGACACAAAAGTAAAAACAAACAAACAAACCCTATATATAGTCAGTAGTCAGTAGGGGCTCTCAATGGACACTAGGTTGGCTTCTGAGTGTTCAATGAGTTATGGAATTGTTTTCTTCAGCAATAGCACTCTACCATCAGGTTTTGGAGAGCAACCAGCAACTTTGGCAATAACATGAGTTATACACACACACACACACACACACACACACTATTTGTGTGTGTGTGTGTGTGTGTGTGTGTGTGTGTGTGTGTGTACTAGGTTTCCACATGATCCCTCAAATGGCCTAGTTTTATCTTTTCCTCTATGTATTTCTTCCCTTAATCCCCTCCCTCACTGACCCTCTCCATTTGATTCCCCCATTCCAGCCCCGACCCCACATCCATCCATAACTACATATTCTGTTTCCCCTTACTAAGAACATTATCTACCCCACCCAGTTCTTTATTCTATACCTCACTTGTATTGTTTAGGGTACTGGAATGTAATCTGAATGTTACCAAAGGAAGAAGGTGAAAACCAGTCTAGGTACAATTCTGCAATCTAGAATACTGACCTCCTTGCAAAATATGATGTTGCAATAGCTGTGGGAGTGATTAATTACCATGTAATTGGAATTAACGTTCATTGGAGGAGAAAGAACTGGCTAGATAGGTCATAGACATGCAGGGAAAACAAATACCCACTGTTCAGCTAAAGTAATGTAACAATAGCGTGACTCCTAATTATACTCTACTATACTCATAGATCACTGTCTTTCTCAGCCACCAATAGATAATCTGCCTCCTGCAATAGATCGGAAGAAACACAGAAACCCACAACTGGGCAATGTGGAACGAATGAGAGGCCTTGGAATATTCACTTCTAAATGGGATGTCTCCATCAAATCCTTCCCCTCAGGGCTCAGAGACTTTACAGAAGAGGAGGCAAAAGAATTTAAGAGCCAGTGGGGATGAAAGATGACACCAAGGAAAACTAGGCCTTCTACCCAACAGGACTGAAGTACAATACACATGAACTCACAGAGATTGTGACAGCATGTGCAGGGCCTGCACAGGTCTAAGTCAGATGAGGTACCAGTGCTGAGAGGGCAAATAGGTGTGAGCCTTGATCCCCAACATGGAAGCTATCTCCAACTGATAACCACTTACAGAGGAGAAACTAACTTTATCGAAGGGAGTCTCATCAGGTATATTAACCACACAAAAGGACAGACCCCATACCCAGCAGGAGAAGCCAACCATAAAACAAATGTTATTGTTGCAGGGAGTTTGTCTCATGTACTTTGTAAGGACATTTGTACCTTATAGATCTTTTGCTTATATAATATGATTTCTGATATTGTTTCTATGAGTTTTCATTGCGTGTATTTAAGCTTGTGTTTGTGTTTTTCTTCCCGTGAGCTCTTTTTGTTTTTATTATATCTTGCTTTATTTTACATTATGTTTTTAGTTTCCTGTTTGTTTCCTTATTGTAAGGAGTAAGGTTTTTCCGCCCTCCGCCTGGTCTTGTCCCGCCGCTGCTGCGCCAGCCCCAATTCACTCACAGAGACTGTATTTGATATAAAGCTGTTGGCCCGTTACTAGTTTCTTATCGGCTAGCTCTGTCTTAATTATTAACCCATTTCTATGTATTTCCACGTGGTCTTACCAGCGAGAGGCAGCTGGTGGTATTGCCTTCTCCAGTCTCTCCATGTTGACTCCTCCTCACCACTTCCTCTTTCCTCCTTGTCTCCTAGTCCCTCCTATCTTCCTTTCCTATTGGCCAACAGTGTTTTATTCATTAACCAGCAATGAGAAACATATACAGAATGACATATCCCAATACCTCATGATACAGAGAAAAGAAATCTCTGGATTTGAGTGGGTGGAGATATGGGGGAGAATCTAGGAGGAGTTAGGGATAGGAAAATTGTAATCATATTGTATTGAATGAAAGAAAAGCTATTTTCAATTAAATAAAATAAAAAGATGCACCATTGATTGTTTCAGGAGTGCAGAGCTGATTGCTTCCTAATATCCTCCCTGAGAGATCAGAATTCAAATAAGAGCAGAATTTCCCCTGAAAATGTTAGAGACTTGGCTGCAAGATATAATCAGCAATATAATCCATAACATCTGCTGTTTATAAAACAATGTAAATTTGGATGGAGCCACAAAAGGAAATTGTTGTATGAAGCTGTGGGACAAAATGGGAGTTATTTTACTATAATGAAAGGTAATAGAAGACATAAAGTTGGGTTCTGCCATGTTCCTGCCATCACCCTTCATAACTATTGGAAGAAAAGACATGATTCTCTTTTCATTCCTCTCTCATACATGACATCCTGAGCACAGTTTCTCCTCCTTCCATTCCTGAGAAATATCCCACTTACCCCTGCTCTACCCCAGATCCATTCCTCCTCCATTTCCCTTCAGAAAGGAGACTCAGTCATTTAAGGCTAGGCTCTTAACCAAAATTATACTTTTCATTTTTGTTGCTTTAATACTGGATCATAAGATATAGGCAGTGGATTTTTCTAAAAAAAAATATTTAAATTATCCAGTTTCTTTATCATTCCCAGTGATTTTTAAAATTTATTATAAAATCATTCATTTTGTTTTTATCTAGAACCTCATTACAATATATAGTATTACATGAGGAAGTAATGATGAGAGATTTATTCCATTAGAACCTGTTTTCATAAAATAGAACCTCTACTTACTTAAATTTACAACAAGCTAAACAAACTATGACAAGAATATTCTGAGGGCATTAAAAAACACATTATTTAGAACCATCAGAGAAAATCAACAAAATTATATTGGCATGTGGTCACTATTTTTTCAGGTCACTTTACATTTTTATGAGAAAAAAATCAGCAGAACAATGTACAAATATTTTTGTTGTCTGTTTAAAATAAATTTATTATCACTTTATCACACAGCTTGATTTTGTGGTAAAGAGCAAAGAAAGTTTCAGATTTTCTTGTAGTTGCCTATTTATATGTGACACAGCTTATGTTATAACACAATCATTTTTTTCCTGTTTTTATTTCATTTTATATTCCTACCACAGTCCTCCCCCTGAGCCTCCTCCAACCCTTCCTCACCTCCCTCTTTGCCCATCCCCAGTCCACTCTTCCTCATTGATAAGGGCTCCCATGAGGAATCAACATAGTCTGGAACAACAGGGCAGGGCAAGCCTCTTTCCCATGCATTAAAATGAGCATGGCATGTCACCATAGAGGGTATGGGCTCCAACAATCTAGCTCATGTATTAGGTTCATACAGTGGTCCTACTACCAGTGCCCCCTCTGATAGTCTAAGCTTCACAACTGTCTCCCATATAAGGAGTAACTAGTTCAGTCCCAAGGAGTCTCCACAGTTGCACTATGGCTGTTAGCAATAGTAGAGTAGATGCCTGAACTGGCATACTCCTGTAGTCAGATTGATGAATGTCCCAAGTATCGCCACAGAGCCCTCATCAAGTAACTGATGGAACCAGACTCAGAGAACCACAACCAAGAATCAGGCCAAGCTCCAGGAATTCAGGGTAGGAAAGGCAAGAGGTAACATATAGCAAGGGAGGTAAAGATCATGATACAGAAATCTACAGAGACAGCTGAAACTCATGGAACTTGTGGAAACTCATGGACTCTAGACCCACATAACACAATCTTAATAAAATCAAAATAAGTGAATAAAAGAAAGTGACAGTAGGGAAATGAATTAAGTACCTTTGATCTCTGAGAAATACAAATGCTTTGTATTCATACTTCATTCCTTCATTCATGTGTGGGCATGTCATGTTTAAACTTTTGCTTTATACATAGAACGTCATCACTCATGGGAGTACATCATTCCTTTAGAAATATAGATTTCAATAATTTAGATGAAGTCCCAAAGGAAGGATTGTAGAATGATATGTAATTTTATTTTTTAAAACTTCTGTAATGTCTTTTATAAAGGGTAAACCAATTTATAATCCCATAAACAGGACAAAGGAGGGTAACTTCCCTTTACATCCTTGCTACATTTGACTTCTTACTTGTTGTTGATGAATTGTTTCTTTGACAACTTCATACATATCCATAGCATACATAATTTGATCCTTTGATAATAGCTATCTCAGCAGATGTGAGATGAGTTTTCATTATTTTAATATACATTTCATACACTTTATCTATTGGCCACGTGTATTTCTGCTTTAAAAATATCTATTCAGGGATCTTGCTGGTTAAAAAATTAGTTATTTATTGTCTTCACTACTGAGTTTCATGTGGAACTCATAAATTTTGTATATAATCCCTACTTTTTGAGCATGTAAATTTTAAATATATTCTCTAGTTCCATAGCTTGAATTTTATATTCTGGTTTTTGTGGATTGTTCAAACCCTTCCTGGTTTCCTGTATTTATAATTATTTATTTCACTCCCGATTTTGCTGTGATTCTTTCTGAGATTTGAAATGTTTTATTTGAGTTGGAGTGACTATAATTAATTTTTGAGCATATGTGCTTTTTGAGCAAATACAGTGTTTGTGCTTTCGTGGACTCATTAAATATTTTTGTAAGTAATCCATTTTCTTTTTAGTATTATAATATTTATTTCTAATTATTTTTACTTCTTAGGAGAAATGTCTTTCTCTTCTTTCTTTATTTTTCTCTCATACAATGAAAATGAATATAGAATGTTCCAATATATTGAGGTTAATTATCCTGGAACCCAGTCTTTGAAGAATGTAAGATGGAGGCAAAGTTAGGGCTATGATACTGAGAAATATGCAAAATGCGTGGGAACATGAAAACTGACCAGTACTAACTTTGATTCAAAAAAGACCTCAAAGACCAGGCAGCATCCCAATTTGCTCATTTTAAAAAAAGCAGACTAGTAGCTAAATGTGTAGTTCTATTTCCGTGGTTTTATTATCAAAAGCTGTCTATATTTTCATAAATATTCATTGAGGCTTATTACCATACATTACAGCCCCTTGTGGTGCATTACTCCCAAGTTTAAGGCCATATAACATAACATAACCTGGTATTTCCCAAAGTATTATAACTAGAAATGATACTCATTTAAACAACAATTTTAATATAAATATGAACCATAATTAATGAATAACACTTTAATTAATTATAGCATATGGACAGTAACTAGCACAGTTATCCATTTTCTTAAGTACTTTAGATAACAAGTTATATGCTCATTATAATTATTCATATTGTTTTATTCAAAATAGTAATGACAAAATACATTTTAGACTTTTTAAATGGGTTTTGTGGTGTTTTATTTATGGTCAAGATCATTGTATGAGATGCCTGAAGAGGACTCTGATTTCAAAGCATTAAAATCTTTGGTAGCTAACTTAATTTTCTTTTCTTAAAATTTAGAGCTGAGTATAGAGGCACATACCTGTAACTCTAGCACTTAGGACATTATAACATGACCAGAGCCCAAGGTCAACCTTGGCTATTTAAAGAATTCATACCTGGGTCTCTTTGGAGGATCACAAATCCCATGGATCCAAGCAAACAGTAAATTATAAAATTTCCACTACTAACTTACTTTTTAAAACCTGGTTGTTTCTGTTTATGAAACAGGGTATTATCATGTAGCCATGGCTGGCCTGAAGCATGAAATGTACAATAGATTGGTCTTGAAGTCACAAAAAGCTGCTTCTTGACTTACAAACACCATGTTCAAATTAATCAGGATCTTATGATGACTAATATATCCATCATTAGCATTATGTAGGACTTCTTAAACAACATAGAAAATAGATATTTTTCTGGCACAGCAAAAACAACATAAGTATTTTTGGAAATCAAGGGAAAGAGTGATAGTTGACTCTCAAAAAGATGTAAATAAATTTTTTTTTGCTAATTTGTCTTTGGGATATTCTTACATAAAATATTTTACTGATACCTTGTGAATAGTGGTCTGTGACTAACCACTTACCATTCACAGGATTCCCTGGTGTTCTATAACTGCCTCAGGCCTCTGGTCTTTTGCATTTTAATGTTGTATTAGCAGTTATTAATTGCATTAGATATACCTACATTTTTAATGACTTAATAAATCCATTTATCAATCTATAACATCTTTCTAAACCACAGGCAAAAGCCAGGCCTGAGGAGATGGGGATTTCACAAAGATAAGTGAAACATCATCCAAGTAGATGAGATACCTTTTTTAATAGAATAATTAAAATACTGCAAGATAAGGATAGGCGTATGAATAGGTTAGTGAGGTAATACCAGGCAGTCTCAAAAAAAAAAAAAAAAAAAAAAAAAAAAAAAAAAAAAGCTTTACTTTAGTTTTTTGTTTTTTTTTTTTTTTGGATGGTAAATATTTGCTTGCAATAATGTGTAATTATGATTATAACATTCACTGAGACAAAGCTATTGAGTCTGTTTAAATTTAGAGGCTGCATTCATCCCTAAAATCATCTTATTCTACGGTCACACTTTTCTTGGGGAGGACGTTTTCTGTACTCAGGTGTCTTGTGTCCTTTGTATGGTAGCAAAGAGTTAGGAGGAAGAAAAGAGAAGTTGATGTTTTCTGACTATCAGAGAAGAACAGGCAGGCTTTCAGAGTGGCGTGGTAAGCCACCATGTTAGGGACGAGGAAGGAAGAGAACGTTATCTCATGAAAGACCAATCATTCACCCCTTCTCTTTAGAGTAGCTGCACATGACCCTGCTTTCCTAGGGGTGATCCTTGACTAGGTGATTGACTCAGCCCAACTGGAATGTTAGGTCTCCATTCAGGCAAGGGATTTTATTTTCTTGAGAGTCTGCAACTAATGAGGCTTTGGATGCTACTGTGACTCTAAAACACAGGACAGCTCCCCAGGACCATTCTAGGAGGGTTCTAAATTACACATCATTGTTTTCAATAGTTGCTTATCCAGGCAGCTGCAAGCTGATAAGGTGAAAACCATGGAAATACATTACTTTAAGGAATTGTAGACCCCCCCCTTTATCTCTTTCTCTTTTTACTCTCTTTTTATTCAGAATCTGATTGAGACAGCCCTAGTATTCCCTAGAGTTTGGCTTCCTGCCTCTTGGCCATGACCTTTCTTTTCTCAGAACATTTATTTTAGAACACCTGCAGTATTAAATTCTTCCTGAGCCATTTTGTGATGCAAAGCTTTTTGTACAAAGCTTCTTTCCACTCTCACTGTCCAAGAATTTCTTTCTGAACCTAAGAATTTCTCTCATTCTGACCTGAAACCCTTTGCTTTGAAAGGCAATCATGAATTTCTCCAAAAGATGTCACCTTCGGCCACACCCCAGTACTACATGACTTTATTCTCTTCATTAGCATTATGTAGAACTTGTGAAAATTGTGAAGATACAATTTTCCCAAAAGATTATGATTTCAGGTACTAGGGTTTATTTATACACTTTAGTAATTGTTTTAATAGGAAAGTGACCCTTACCCAGATGAACCACTGACCAGAACCAGACTTAACTTAGCTATTCTATTTCCTTCAAGTACAAGATTTGAGGGTCTAATAGCAGCCTATTGCCAAGGCTATACCCAAGTGTATCTACTTACCTTTCATCCCAGATTTCCAGTGTCATCTTTCTCCTTTAGCCAAGAATAAGTGTTCTATAGTAAATTACTCTCAAACATTCTTCCTCCCAATCAAATAGGTAAGGATTCTGGTAAATGTCCTGTGATCTAGCTGTGACCTGTTCTTTCCTGTATCTACTTTTACTCAGTTGATGCAGAAAACAATAAGCTGGTCGTGCTTGCCTTAACCCTTTGTTTGGTAACAAATCAACCCAACATCACCAATTATGAGTTGTAGTTTGTGACATGGTAACTCAACATTTCTCCTTTTTACTTAAATTACAGAACTAGGTTCTTCCTTTCTTGCTCCTTTTCATAATGGCTACCTAGGTCTTCCAGAGATTTCAAGTTGTTGGTAAGGTTTTTAATCATCTCTTGGCTAATCTTGTTAGCTATTATGGCAAGCATTTAAAATTCTTCCATATGGCTCATTTGTGGTCCTATGCAAACAAATCCATGCTGTACTCAGTCATCAATACTGTGGCTGTATTCTATGCTGGTAATTCACCTCATTTGTATAGTCACATGTCATCTATCAATAGGAATTTGTTCTATGAAATGCAATATTAAGTAATTCTCTCACTAGGGAAACATTGTATAATATACTTTACAAGCCAAGGTCAGTTGTTAGACATTGTCTTTGATGTAAACAGGAGACTGAGTAAATATATTTTACTGATTATATGACCTAGCATGCTGTTACATTTTGCCATAAGTATTAGGAATATATTCTACAATAATGGAAAATGTGTAAACACAGCTAATATTTAAAAAGTTCCATTGTAATTTTTGATTATTGATTGCAATACAATATATATAAATATGTGTGTGTATGTGTGTGTGTGTAAATGTGTACATGCAATTTTGTGGAACTCTTAGATCCTAGGTTTGCTACATGAACATTATCAAGAACAAATTAAATATACATAATATTAATGTCATGTGAGCTAGGCCATCACTAGTCAATAGGATCCATTACCACATTTGAGACAAATGCTTATACATAAGCTGTAATGGACTAAGTATAATGTAAGGAATGACTTCATCTGTAGTCACCTTTTTTTTTCCCTTGGCTTATACTTCGCATTCCAAAGCTTACCTTTTCATCACTTGTCTAAGACTTATTAATATGGCTGGTGAATTATAGACTGTATAGTATAAACTACCCATTCTTTTCTCTTTAGTCTCAATCCCCATCTCCTTTATTCAATTGTTTAATATCTTTGACTTACTATAATTTGATGTCTCTTAAATTATTGTATCATTCTACCAGGTGGTCCTCCATTAATCTTTCCCTGAAATAGGCAGACCTTTTGACAGAGCTTCTCTGAACTTTCCACGTTTTGTTGTTGTTTGTTTGTTTGCTTGTCTTAATCTCACTCATTGCAAAGTGTCACTTAGCGAAAAGACCTAAACTTGTAACTGGACATTAAGTTGAGATATCATGAAACATCAAAGAACAATATACACCTAACCTGAAGTGAAACACTATGTTTTTGTTGATATTTCAAAATTAGATACTACAGAATATCTATGTCCAGAGACATATGAAATTATTATCATCTCTAAATTATAATTTAGAGACAATGGTCCTGTTGATGTCACCCTTGCTAATTGTTGTGGGGTATTTGTACATTGTGTGAAGGTGTATTGCTGTGATTGGTGTAGTAAAAAGCTGAATGGCCAACAGCTAGCAAGGAGGTATAGGTATGACTTGTGGGCAGAGAGAGAGAGAGAGAGAGAGAGAGAGAGAGAGAGAGAGAGAGAGGAAGTAGGCACTAGAGAGAGACATGAAGAAACAGAAAGGAAGCAGGATGGGTGGTAAGTGACAGACATAGATTAATTGAAATGGGTCACTTTAAGTTATAAGAGATAGTTAAACACAAGCCCTAGCTATGGCCAAACTTGTATAATTAATAAGTCTCTCTCTCTCTCTCTCTCTCTCTCTCTCTCTCTCTCTCTGTGTGTGTGTGTGTGTATGTGTGTGTGTGTGTGTGTGTGTGTGTGTGTGTGTGTGTGAGCTGATGGCCCTAAGAAAAATCTGACTACACCTAATATCTACCTAACAGATAAATTTAAGACCATCACTCGAAATCAAGAGAGACAACATGGAATTAAGATACTAAATAGCAGCTGAGAACAAGTTTGGCATCAAATTAGTGCATCTAAAAAGACAGCTGTTAGAGAGCTCAGTTAGACATTGCTCACTTTCATATATTATTTGTGGAAGGAACACATTGTTTTAGTGGTCCTTTTCATGGACCAATAAAGTTATAGTCTAAATGAAAGCAAGAACTAGGAGGTAAAATTACTTGCATGCTCAGACCTTATCCAATTTAATCACCTGAGAACAGAACAGGCAGAGAAGCTAAACACATCAACTTCTTAGGTGAAGTAGATGAAAACATTAAATGAACAAGCTCATTTTTAAAATATTTTCTTAAGTGTATGAGTGTTTTACCTTCTTGAATATATGTGCACTACACACATGCCTGGTGTCAAGGATATCAAAAGAGAGTTGTCGGATTCTTTGGAACTTGTAAGGAGTACAGGTTTTTCCCCCTGCAGCCTGCTCTTGTTCCGCCGCCACGCCAGCCCCAAATAATGCACAGAGACTCTGTATTTGATATTATACTGTTGGCCAGTTACTACTTTCTTATCGGCTAGCTCTGTCTTAAGTATTAACCCATTTGTGTTAATCTATGTATTTCCACGTGGTCTCCTTACCGGGGGAGTGAGGCAGGCGTCTGGTCACACTGGTCTCTCCATGCTGACCCCTCCTTACTCCTTCCTCTTTCCTCCTTGTCTCCTAGTCCCTCCTATCTTCCTTTCCTATTGGCCAACAGTCTTTATTTATTAACCAGTATGAGAAACATATACAGAATGACATGTCCCATCATGTTTCTCATACTGGTTAATAATAAAGCACTGTTGGCCAATAGGAAAGGAAGATAGGAGGGACTAGGAGACAAGGAGGAAATAGGAAGTAGTAAGGAGGAGTCCAAGATGGAGAGTCTGGAGAGAGCAGTATGCGGCAGCCGGCTCCGGTAAGGAAGAACACGTGGACATACATAGATTAACACAATGGGTTAATAACTAAGGCAGAGCTAGCCAATAAGAAACTAGTACCTGGCCAATAGCATTGTATAAAATACAGAGTCTCTGTGCATTATTTGGGGCTGGCGCTGCGGCAGGACAAGACCAGGCGGCGGCAGGCAGAAAAACCATACACCTTACAGGAACTGGATGGTTATACACTGTCATGTTGGCTCTGGGAACTGATTCCAGGCCATCTGCAAGAGTAACAAGGGTTGTAAAACACCGAGTAACCGTTATAGCCCCACAGAACAATTTCTCAATTCTAGAAAACTTACTGGGAATACCAGCTTTATCACCCTGGCGTGTACCACATGAGGTAGTGAAAATTTATGATAATGGCAATGATTTGAAGAATGGAGAAGGTGATGCAGAGAAAAATTATGATTCTTCATTGAAATACCTTACATTATGGAAAGTGTGGACCATTTTTAATCAAGTAGAAGATTCTTCTAATATGCAATCTAAGCCGAGTCTCCTTCAGTTACACCACCGGCTTCGATTCTACTTAGCCCTTCTTTCCTCATCCATGTGTCAGACCTACAACCATGGTCTGAAGGCTCTTCCTGCCTGCTATAATATTTTAAAGGCATTTTCTCCAATAAATCTCTTACTATTCTAATTATACCTTGGCATCTGCTTCCTGGGATATTTGAGCTGAAACAAAATCCATAATTTTCCCTAAAAGGCACTTAATAATTTAGGTTTTTTTTTTCCTTCACTACACTGGCCTTGCCAAGCTCAGTTTTCAGTTTTGATCTTTAGGTACCCAGAGTCACATTTACATTTTATTTTTTTTTTTTGATGTCGTATGCTATAGCACCTTATGACTATCATATAGTTTCTGTTCTCAGAATTCCTTGACTTCATCTCTGCTTCATTTTGATTAGGTACTGTGGCTTTCAGGATGAGTTAGGTAACTTCTATTGCTCAGTACAGAAAAGATGTGGAGGGTATTCTGTGTGAAAAAGATTAAGAATTCATGATAGAGAAAAGCATTAAATGAAACATATTCCATGCCAAGCTCAGAGTTCTGTGTTACTGCAGATGTCACACTGACCCAAAGCTGAGGTCAATGTTATTTCACTAAAGAAGTTTTCATGAATCCTCTAGATATCAGGAGTCCATAAGCTTATGTTAATGATTTTTCTGGTTGAATGACAATAACCATTCTTATATCTTCAACTAGTTTTGATATATCAAAGTGATTAATAGGGTCTGAGGAGGAGACTCAGTATTTTTAATGCATGCAAGGGAAGATCAGTATTTGTATCTATAGAAACGCATCTAGGGGGTTTCTAGGTGAGAATGTAGCTTGTCTGTATTTCTAGATTGGATGGAAGCATCAGGTGATACCTAGAGCAAATGTTCTAGCAAGACTAGTTATATCATATCAAGGAGTTCTGCTTTGATTGAGTCATTAGAGTCAAAGGGAGTCTAGGATGATCTACAACATCAACTTATGCCTCTACATGAGCCTACACACATGTACAATCATACTTACACACATGCCAAAACATGCATATACACACACATGTCAACATAATATCTACCAACATTAAAATGGAAAAAAAAATCAGAGACAACATATTAAGTTTTAAAGTTGTCTTGTTTTTTTGTAAGTCAAAGACTATGTACAGAACATTCATGTGAAATTGTATTTATTTATAAACCTGTATTTCAATTCAGTTCTTCTTTGTCAGATATTACATGAAAGTTTGTCCATTGTCCCTCTGTCTTTTGTACATGTACCACTTCTGACTTACTTTTTTAAAAAATGCTTGGAAATTGTGTGCTGGCCATGTGTTATCAATGTGTCCTTTCATTCCAAGGAGATGAGCTATCCTGATTTAAACAGCCATCTTAATTGTTTCGAAACACACCCCAAATAAATGCTGGCTGAGATTGATTGTACCCTTCACCTTTGGTTTGTCATTCTATCAATCAGAAAAGCACTTATTGTTAATAAAATGCAAAGTAATTAGCAGTATTGTTTTAATGGTGGTGTTCCTTTTACTGTCTAGTGACAAGAGAGAAAAATAGAATTGCCCTCAGGTCCTTTTGTGTGTTCATACATATTTATGATTTTAGAATTAACCTCAGACTCTAAAATGTTAGGAGATAATTCAGCATTTAATTTTTGTTGTTTCATTTGGAACAAATTTCTTGGTTTCCTTAAAAAAGAAAACATTTAATTGATGTGGCAGCTCACAATTAAAGGTTCAATCCATTAACGTCATGGCAGGGAACATACAGACAGACATGGTACTGGCTCCATCTTGATCACAAGGCAACAAGAAGTGGACTTAGACACTGGGTGTGGCTTGAGCACATATGAGACCTCAAATCCTATATTAACATATGCCCCCCCAAAGTGGTGCATACTCCCACAAAGTCACACTTCCTAATAATGCCACTCCCTTTGAGCTTCCAGCGACCAATTATATTTAAACTACAACACAAACCTTGAGAGAGGCGAATGAAAGAAAAAAATCTTGTAGTGGCGATTAGAAGCAGGTAGAGAAGAAGGTGAGACAGGCAGAGCAGAGGAAGGAAAAAGGGACAGGTGGGGAAGGAAGGGAGGATGGGAGGGGGAAGCAATACTTTGTTCATTTCTTGTGCACATATAATTGTAAAGATTGTCATTTTGTTTGTTTTTTTAGGAAATATGCTGTATTTTTTTCTTTCTGCTCATATGTTTTTTCTATACTTAGATGCACTTATATAGTAAAGTTAATCCTTTTATTGTGATAAATATAAGGGAGAAAGAAAAGTAAAAAATGACAGTCACAGATGATAGATATAACCAGAACTTACAATATTTTTTTTGTTTTTTACTTTTTTCTGTATCTGTAAATATGTAACCAATTCAGCTCTGAATTATTCTGACATTAGGAGAAAAGAATTGAACAAGATTGTTCCAAATCTCTTTATTTTGAACTTCCTTTTTTTTCTTCCTTTTCTTTCCTCACCCTCCTCCATTTTGCTTTTTCCTTTCTTCTCATTGAGTTCTTCAGAACTGCTTGTATTTCCCTGTGTTGGAGTGCTAAATGGTAGTTTAGTCTCATTTTTGATCCTAAGAAATATGTCCTTTACCATTACTCATGATATGACTATAATACAGGAGTACCAGCATCTTTGGTAGATCAAGTCTCATTCTCTTAATTCATTGATAGTTTCTCTTTCTGGGGTCGATGTTACATTGTAGCAAATGCTTTTTCTATCTATTGAATTAATAATATAGTATCTTGGTTTAAGTTTGTTGTTAGTGTGATGAAGATGAATTGTATCAAATTTCAAGTATGTATAACCTTTTGCTTTTCTAGGATAAAACTCAACTCATCTTGATGTTTCCTCTTCTCTATATATTGGAGAATTCTACCAACCAATTTTTTTTTCAGTTCTAGATGATTTTTTCATGAAAGATACTCTTCTATGATTATTTTCTTTTTCTCAATTTCCTCCTTTAATTTTCATCTTTTTCCTTTTCTGTTAGTTTTGAGTTTGGGAATTGCAAAAATGATGATGATGATTCTCCCCTCATAAATTTGGTAGGGTCTACAGATATATGATAGAATTTCCTTTTATAATCTTTAAGTGGGATCTACCAAGTGCTTCTGCTTAGCCCTGGAAGGTTCCAATAGAAGCAGATGGGCCAATAAAATGCTTTATCCTTTTTCTGTGTGCCATTCATGTTCTTTCGTCTTTCATTGCATCTTCTGCCATTGATGAACAAAAATATTTTTTAGCATATAATTTGTACTGATTTAGATGTATCTAATTGGGAAGATGATGGGAAATGTTATTCTGTAAATATGTTTCTCGTATTTGTTAATGAATAAAACACTGTTGGCCAATAGGAAAGCAAGATAGGCGGAACTAGGAGAGGAGGATTCGGGAGAGGTAGGGAGAAGATTCAAGATGTAGGACCGAGAAGAATTCCGGGCCCTCTCTCCAGTAAGATAAGGCCACAAGGAAGTACTTAGATGGATAGAAATGGGTTAATATTTAAGACAGAGCTAGCTGATAAGAAATGCTAGTAATAGGCTAACAACTTTATATCTAATACAGCATCTCTGTGTATTATTTGGGGCTGGTGCAGCTCTGGGTCCAGGCCGGTGGGCAAAATTACTCATAACAGGAGTCAGTTTCGGTCCTCCCTATTCCATTACTTTCAAAAACAAAAGTTCTCTATTATTTATTAATAAATATTTTTTGTTTCAAATAGGTGTTTTGGCAAATATGCAAATGTGTACATATGTGTAAAGGCAAGAGTTTGATATTGTTGCTGATTCTCAATTGCTTCCCCTCAATCCATAATTTTCAGGCAAGCAAGGGCTTTTATTGAATCAAGAACTCAATTGATGCAGCCATAATGAAAAGAAGTAAGGCTCCAGGATCCTCTTGTCTCCAGTTTCCCATCAAGAAGATTAATATCAAATGATATCGCACCTGACAATATGGATACTAGGTAAGCATACCTAGTTCTTCAAGCTTCAGTGACATTTCCTGAGTTAACTCTCAAAAACATGTTGTTTCTCTTATAGAAATTTAATCCCCCCTTTTTAAATTTAAAGTTGAAACAAACTTGTTTTATTTGTCAATGCCAGTTCCCTCTCCCTCCTCTCCTCCCCTATTGCATCCCCTTTCCACTTGTTGGTCATATCACATGGAGCAGAGTTTAGGGTCCCCCTCCATGTGTCCAGGCTGAGGGAGTATTGCTGTGTTCTCAGAGGCACCACTGTCTGCCAGGTAGTTGTCCTACTTCAATTTATTTCTATGGCCAATGTATCATAAAACAAAACAAAACAAAAAAAAAACCCTCTAATCAATCAGCACAAGCTTCTGTTTTTGATGATCTGGTGTAGAGGCAGAATTGTATTCAACAAAGCAGATCACTTCTTGCAAGGCTCCTTAGAAATACTTCTCAAATTTTCATCACAAGCATTATGGAGCGGTTGCTCTTGCTTCCATACTTTAATAGGACCTAGAGATAGAAAGAAACATGAATACACAAGATTTCCAAAATTCAAGGTGGCAGCACTGGGCAATGTTGGATTTTCTCCAGAGGGAGAAGCTATAGGCAATCAATGGTGCAGCAGCTTCTAGGTCTGGTGATATATCTAGCACCATGGGGTCTGGTAACTGTAGAACTTGTGCCTCCACAGCCAGTTCCATGGAATTATTGGTATAGGATTTCATTGCTGGTGCCTGTGAATTATGTGTCTGTAATTCATTACTCCTTTGTGGTATCTATTCGAGGAAAAATTTATATAAGTATATACCCATTGCATGACACTAAAAAGTATGAATGATATGTTTATCATTGAAAAGAATAACATAAAGTTGTATTTTACTGAGAAAAGATTTAAAATGTTAAAATAATTTCACAATTAAGGACAATTTTCATATCTAAAATTGACAATAATTTAAATTTTAATAGCAATATATATTACATATAACATCTACATGTACATATACTGTGACAGCGTTGCTGGTCTCTAGTGTAAACACATTTTCCTGGCTTATATTGATTATATTTTATGTTGATGTTTAGGCATCTGAAATTAGGAAGACTGTTATTCTAGGTGATGCTATCCAGTATTGTCTTTTTTTAGGTGTGTGGGTGTTTTGTTTGTCTCTGTTCCCTTTCTGGATCTTAGGAGAAAGTATTGGCTATGTGTTGCCTGATAGGAATTCTTCTGTGGTCTTGATCAGTGTGCTCAATAGAGTTCTAGATAAAATATGTCCCTGGGCATGAGGAGCTAACTCTTAAAAATAGGGGGTATGAGTGGGGAAGGGATATCTAAGGAGGGCAGATATTCTAGCAGGGTCCGCTTTGTTAGTACTCTGGGATGGGGGTAGAGAGTGAGGAGAGATCATAGTCAAAGGTTTGCTGTAGGGTTTCAAATGAGAATCAGGGATTAGACTGAGGGATAAGGAGGAGGTGAAGATCTTCAGTAAGCCTACCAGCTTCTCTGACAGTAATGACTAATATGCAATTTATTACCCTTGTGATTATATTATATATATGCATATGCATACATATATGTGTGTATGAATATGTATCTATCTTTCATCTATCCAACTATATATAGTCAATGTTATTTTGTCTTTTTTTTAAAAAAATTAGACAATTATTTTTTATTTTCTCTGGCATAGCAAGATCATCCGTCGTATATCAAAAGTATGACTCTCCCTGTTGGAAATAGTCTTCATTGAGTAAATGCAGAAGATGCAGAAGTAAGTACTGGGTAGTCCGCCAAAGTACAAATACCAGTATGAATGCAAAACATTTTTCTATGAGTTGGAATATTCCAAATTCAGGCTGCCATCAGATCTTTGGAACTCGGAGATCAGCTATGTCCATTAAATCAATGTAGGCTAAGTAAAATTATTGTAAGTTTTAACCACAGCTGAACATTGAGTACAGCAAGGTAAATTTGTCATAAAACCAGTACTTCTAACTTCAATATTAAGCAATGTTTTGAATTTCAGATGAACATGTATTCAGATATCACCCCTTTAGCCTTTTATACCTAATAGCACAAAGATAAAATTTTGTGCTGAACAAGTTGCTACTATAGCACATCATTCTATTGTATCATGTTCTATGTCAACTTTTGTTGAATCTCCTAGACTCCGTCATTGGGTTTTGATCTGTGTACCTACTCCCATTCTTTGTCCCAGTGTTTTTCTGCTTTTCATTCTTACTGAGGTCTCATACAGCATTTATTTAAAGACTCTTCCATTATGAATCCCTGAGTCACTGACATCTATCATGGGTCCTTTTGTGATCTCATTATTTACAGCTGAGTTACCTAAGTGTGAAGCATTCACATTTCTACTACAAAGGACAAACCATAAATCTGTGTTGTGTCCTTGCTCATTCTTCACATGTTCTATTCACAGCTAAAACAAGACAAAGCACCAGTTGAAAAACAAAAACAAAAACAAAATCCACCTTGTCTCATCCTTTTACTTTCTCCATCCTTTGTTATTACTAAGAACAACTTCTGGAAATTTTATTTTCTTTCCAGTCTTCATGTATCTTAACTTCTGTTGTAGGCCTTTGGTCGCCTCCAGCCATAGACTGCCTATGTTCTTGTCCATTTCCTCTACTTTCTCTTTATTCATTTTCTTTGGGATAGAATATTCTCTTAGCAGCTTTCAAGACCAACTCTACATTATTATCTGTATAGCTATTTCTCCTATGGTTTGGGCTGTAGATTTCTTCATTTCACCTAACTACTAGTCACCTTTTCCTATAGTGTGAACTAAAATTCAGACTTCTTGGTCTCAGCTGTTGCCTCTTCTTTTCCTTAGGTTATTTGTAAACTAAAAGCCTTTATATTGAACTTTATTCATAGCTTAAAACCAGTCAATCTCTAAGGGATATTCTAAAGAACTGCAGGATATGATCAATGTTTTCAAACATCACAGCCATGACTGTCCATGTTGCTTCCTGGCCTGTACGGTTGCCTCAGACATTATCATCAGGAAACCTTGACGTCCATGGTCCATGTTAAGTGCTTTAATTTTGTGTTAAGCCTGCTGCCTTGTCATCTTGTGGAAAGTGAAATTTGGCCAAGTGTCACATTCAAAGAAACTAATTTCAGTAACCCCCTATCTTAAGGTAAAAGGTAAACATCTTAGCCCAGAATACAAATTAATTAGTATGCTTATTCTTGCTTATAAATCTGCAGCCTGATTTGGGTACTTCTTCAATAAACATACATTATAATTATTTCAGAGAAATGTTCTCATTTACTGATTCATTCAGTAAACAAAGCCTGAGAGTCTAATGCCTTTCAAGTGCTTAGCATTGAGTAATATGAAGCTATAAAAACCTTAGTCGTAAGACAATCATGCTGAATGTGTCTAGATAGAAGCAAGGCCTGGCAATGTGGTTAACTTGAGTGTAGAGGGCATTTTTTTCTTGGCCTTGTCAGCTTAGGTCACTTTAAAATACTCAAAATGTAGACAGAAAATGTAACAGCTATTAGCTTTTTTTCAGTGAAAGGAGATGCCAGACACTGGGCGTGCAGTGCAAAGTCTCTGTGTGGTATCAGTCTGATGTGTACAAGGAAATGGATGGAGAACACCGTTTCAGGTGTGTTTAACTGAGGATTTAAGGAATGCAGTTACATTACTTAATTTTTCAGAATTATTACTGTGTCTGCCTAATGAAAAATTGATACTAGAGGGGCAAAAATCAATGCTAGAGGAGCAGTGTTATAGATAAAGACACTGTAAGACACAATAAATAATTTTACCTTCTAGCCCTGTCATAACCTGGATGAAATAACTCCTCATACCACATCTCATGTTGTGTACAATTCTCACATGATCTCAGTTCCTGACCATAATATATGCATCTGTTAGCCTCTTTAATTTGTAATTTATTTCATATTCAAGATTTTATTTTATATGATATGTCCTCTCCTTTATTGTGATGAGTGGGTTTCTTTTCATTATGTTCAGAAGAATAAGTTCTTGTATATAAATCCAAAACTAAAAAGGTGTATGAAATGAGAGCAGAGACTTTGAAATTAACATTAGTTTGTTGTCTCTGGGAGAAGTAGTGAACCAGGATAGTCACCATTTAGTATAGCAGGGAAAGGTATTAAGATGAATTGTGCATGGGCCAGCACAATGAACACAATTTAAAAAATTGTTGTGTACTATGTATAATTTATTGCCCTTCACATTTAAGTTGTTTTAGATTGCCAACTAAATTGTCACATGGTGTTACCATTCTCTTAATTAGAATTCTAAGTATTCTTATACAATACTTTTCTTTCCCTACATTTGTAACTTTCCCAATTCTAGGCTCACTCAAATCTGCAAACACTTGTTGTTTAAGTACCTTTCTTTTATAGATATGTGACCCCAAAATATATTACATTATTTGCAAATCTATTCTTATTTTTCACATTTCTATTGAAAATTTAGTTTGCTCTAAAAGTCACTTCCTTCTGAAATGTGAGAAACCATTCACTGTTCCATTATTACACATCACAATTTACATGATTTCTCAAGACTGTTTCTGAATATCTTTTTCTATATCACAATATTCTATTATTAAGTCCTCAATCTGTTGCTTTCTCTAGTTTTTGGCATACAATTAATACATTTATAGATTTTTACCTTCTTCTGGATTCAATCTGGATTCAAGGCTTAATCTTGGAAACTATGTGCTATGAAGGTATCCTGTTCTGATTTCACTTTGGAAGTACTGGAGTATACATGATTAGTGCCCACTTTCATACAAGCAAATGATATAGACATGAATCACACATGGTTTGTGTTCTCTTGCAGGTTTATTCTTGAAGGGGAAGAGAGGCTATATCATCTTTATGGTGGTCCAACAAAAACCTCTCAATAAAAGGTTATTTAGTGGTACTGTTACTTAAGGAAAATATTCTCCTATGTCCATAACCAAAACCTAAAATTCCTGAGGAGGAAAAATTTTCACATCTTTCATGAGTGTGAGTAAAGATGTTAATGAGATAGGAAGACAAAAAGCAAAGAGAAAAATGGTTTGAAGAGGTGATATATTCTCACTAATGTTATGTTTCTCTGCTTAAATATTCAACAGTTCACTGTTTTTCTTCTGTTCTTGGTCTATTGTAGTTAATTCTCATTGGGTACATTCATAAGTGTCACCATCTTGTTCAATGACAGTCATTAATTACTTTGTCTTATATTGATCATCTGTCATGTGTTCCAAATTTAATGTGCCTATTTTTCTAATTTTTCTCTTTAACATATGCATAGCTTATTTAAATTACAATAAAATGTCTCAGACATGAAGTCTTGCCTCCATGTGTGTCTACATTTTAAAAATCTCTGCTGTGAAGGAGAAACAAAGTAAGAAATAAAAAGAAAAGAAAAGAAAGAGGAAATAGAGAGAGGGAACCTAACAAGTCTATTTGAACTGTTCCTAATGTAGACTCTAGTCAAACTAAAACTTTTATCACTATAATCTAATAATTACACCTTTGTGTAACCACTTAATAAATGTGCACATCCAAACAGCACTCAATCTTCTTCCTCACTAAAGAGTTATTTTATAATCTAATGTTTAACACATATCCATACTAGTCATGGAAATCATGGAGCTAGCATTCAAAGTCAAATTTAGGATACAAAATTGTAAAACGGACATAAAAACTAAGGAAAGCATAATTTAGTGTAGTAAAAGACACTTTCTATGAGTGATGACACATATGTTTCGACCAGATTTGATTTGCTCTTTGCCCAAGCTAACATCTCAAGACTTACACAGCTCAGCATCATGCATTTATGCTCCATTAACAGTGCATTGACATCTGAAAGATCATTTCAGTGGCTGTTTTCTTTAAAATTTCCACAATTCAGTTATTTCATTTCTTACTATATTGATCCATTATGATGAGTTTTCTTTGTTTCTTCGGTTAGTTGGACAAAACATTGCTGTTCAATGAATTTATGGTCAGCCTGAAAATTTCTTCAAAAGTAAAATGTATTATACAAAGAATATTGTGTTCTCAATATCATGAAGCTACAAAGCTACAAGCTACAAAGAGACTGCACAGTCATTTCAAATAATATATGAGAGATATTTTTTAGGATAACATGTTCTGTAAAAACTGTTACTTGGTGTTAAGATAAACTTATTTAAAATAATATACTTTATTAAAAATTGTTATGTTTTTCTGATACCACTGTTGTAAAGAAACCAGAATTTTAATTAGACTATACTTGAAATTTGTTTTAATAATGCTGATAGTAATTTGATAATATCAATAACAAGTTGAAAAATTACTAAGTATTATCATTTAATAAAGTATATAATTAAGTCATAATATTTTGCAAGGACTCTGATAACATTAAGAAGCATAATATTTTGTATGGCCTCATCATCTTCAATACTTAAAAAACATGTATTAATAGTAAAATTATTCCGTCCTGTAGAGTAATGGTGAATCCTTAACATGAGGTATGTTCAAATTTAATCTTTGACAGTTACATGTATATAACATACTTCATCATAGGCAACATCATTAGCCTTCTATCACCCCCTGATACCAATGAACCTCTTCTTCTCAAGATTCCCCTCCATCTTTCATGTCATTTTATTTTTGTGAGACAGAGTTTAATTACGAGTGCACGCAGGGACAGAAATTTTAGATATATGCAAATGGATACTACCGCACTCAAATTTTTATTTATGCGTACAGTAGAAATTTATAGACAACCAATATAAGAAAAGGAGGGAATAATTAATGTGGTAATATAATAAATCAGGGTTGAAGATATTGGTAAGCCCTGTGCTTCATAGAACACAGAGGTAGTTAAATGCAGAAATTTCTATAGCTAATAAGACTATGTACATGCTTGTATTTATCTGAGTTGTACCCACAAATATTTCCTCAGAATGAAAATTAAGATAGTTTGAAATGAATGGAATATCTGTGTCATTTACCACTGCTGTCACAGATATTTGGATTTTCTCAGTATAGTTTAGTTGAACCCCAACTTTTAAAAAGTTTTATTTTTTGTTTTTTTGATAGCTGCTGGCACAGTTTGCTGAATTCATAAAGGTTTGAACCATAGATATAAAAATCAAACTTCATAAGTGGTATTTGTTTGTTTCTCAAAGCAAGTGTTTATGAGCCCATCTTAATATAAATGCATTATGAAAATCATTAATCATGTAAGGGATAAGCCTCCCATGTTGAATTATTACAAGCAAATATTGTAGATAGCTCACCCTGAAAGAGGAGGGGGTGTGCCACCTGTCTTGCAGTACTGGCTGTGTGCAGTAACTTCCTCCCACAGACCAGACTTTTGTGTCCTCCCATCAGACACAAATGACTTTTCTGTTAGTAAACCTGTCAAACATGTTTTTAGCCATGTGATCAACGTCAATATCTAAGTGCTACAAAACTAGTTGCTAGTACAAACCCTTGATGGAATGTGATGAAAGTGAATCAGATTTCTGTGTTATTTCCTTTAGTCTATGTATGATAAATAAAGCTTAAAGAATACACTACTGAGGAATTTTGAACATTGTACTTGGCTTGATACTTCTGAAAAGACTGTAAGATGATCAAAAGCCAGGAGAACTGGAGAAATTGAGGTAGTCTAGAAGATTTTTAGAAAACAAGCATGATAAATATATCAAAGAGCGTACATGTGACCTAGAAACAGAAAAGGAGGGTCATTAGGTAAAACGAAATCTGATAAAATGTAATCTATGTATTACATATAATTACACAATGTATGTTATTATACTTTAAATAAAGTCTTCCCACATGTACTGGAAATGCTTCTTCCAAGAGCCATAAATATCGAACTAAAACCCCAGTACCAGACATGAAAACCCCATTTTTGTCAAAGTTGTTCCAGAGACTCCCAAAATATTGTATGCTATCATTATTGCTCTTGCTTATGCACCAGAGGTGGATGGTAATGAACCTGAGAGTGAGCCGTGGGATATGTGGGAGATACTGGAAAGAAGTAGAAACAATTTAATATCAAAACTATAAAAATTGTAACATAATTACAAAATGTAATTTATGCATATAAGATATAAATAACCAGAGTCCACATATATCAAGGATTCATTTTACCCAATATTCTACTTTTCTGAACCCCTTTAGTCTTGGATGTTCATTACTGGTGTATGATAATGCCTCACCAGTTGCAATCTACTCTAATACAGAATGTGCCATTCCCAATGTGGATCCATGCATAGGCATAAATTCATAAAATCATCCAAATTTCCAAACTCTCATCATAAATATAATCATTATATCTCTATGTTGGGAAATTACATGATACACCTTTCACCTTATTTATGATTTAATCTTTAAAATATTGATTAAGCTCTTTGGAAACTGGAGAGTTTTTCTCTGCTCACTCAGTTTTCACCAAAATAGATTTTTTTTTTTAAAATTGGAAAACATTTATCCTGAATCATCTTTTAATACTTTGAAAATGATTTTTAGAATAAGAATACATATTGAAATCATTTCTCTTCCTTCCTAGGCTGGTTCCTGCTCCCCCTCCCAACTGACATATTTCTCTCATTACACAGGCTTCTTCCTAATTTATTGAAACATTTATGCACTTTCTGAACTTTATTTTGCATTGCTTAGTCTATGATTGCTTGTTATGAACTAAGGTGGAAGGGTACCCAGTTGGCCCATAGATTAAATTTGTAGATATGAATAGCCACCTGATAAGTACATTTGTCAAGAGAAATATTAGGCCTTCTTTTAGGATAATTATTCAATGCATATTAGCTATTCATTTTTTAATAGAAAAACTAGTGTTTTAGTTAGGGTTCTGTTGCAGTGATAAAACTCTGTACACAAATGCAACTTGTGGAAAACAGTTTATTTGGATTACTCAGTTTTAATCACAGTCCACTTAAGAAAGCCAAGGCAATAACTGACATTGGGCAGGAACATGGAGGCAGGACCTGTTGCAGATACCATGGAAGAGTGCTTATTGCTGGCTTACTCCTCATAGCTTGCTCATCTGATGGGAGATGTCATTCTGTAAATATGTTTCTCTTATTGGTTAATGAATAAAGTGATGTTGACCAATAGGAATGAAAGATAGGCGGGACTAGGAGATAAGGAGAAGAGAGTAAGTAGGAAGTCCAAAAAGGTGTACTGAGAGAAGAACACCAGCCTCACTCTCCGAGAGAAACAGAAAATTGCGCGGCTCCTTTAAGGGAAGTTTTCTGACTCAGCATAAGTGGCAAAACTGGTAAGGCTTTTAAAGAGATCTACTAACAACTGAATGGCGTGTAGGAGAGCTGGCAATGGCAGTAACCATATCTCCAAAATGGCAACATGCTGCTGGATGGCAGTGTAGACCAAGGCAGTGAGCACAGCTCTCAGTGATGGCAGTAAAAGTACCCGCCGCCATCTTGGATAGACCGCAGTTAATTCAGCTATGGCTTTCATTTTAGCAATGTTGTTGTAGATGCTAGCCTCTCTCTGTCTCTGGTAAGATAAGACCACGTGGAAGCACTTAGATTAATAGAAATGGGTTAATCATTAAGACAGAGACAGCCAATAAGAATCATTAGAAACAGGCCAACAGCATTTATCAAATACAGAGTCTCTGTGTGTTATTGTTATTTGGGGCTGGTGCAGTGGTGAGACCGGGCTGGCGGGAAAAAACTACTCATAACACTCATCCTGCTTTCTTATAACACCAAGAACTTCCAGCCTAGGGGTCACACCACCCCCAATAGGCTGGATCCCCACTCATCTATTATTAATTAAGAAAATGCCTTCCACACTTTTCTATATCCCAACCTTATGCAATCAATTTCTCAGCTGTGGTTTCCTCCTCTCAGCTGACTTCAGTTTGTGTCAAGTTGACATAAAAGTAGCCAGCACAACCTATGCCTATACCTTTTAGCACATTGGAGTCAATTTCATTTTTTCCCTTTCTAATTATCTTATTATTTGTGCACACTAATATTTTAAGCAACACAAGCTAGCATATAGCCGGAAATAAAATGTGTTATATATTGTAAGAAAATAAATGGGGTTGGATTGATGTGGAAAAAAAAAACCAAAAACATAAACAAAGAATTAATGAAAACAACGTAATACGTTGTTACGCACTGTGCCATAATCTCTACACACTCTTGTTTGAGTAGCAGTGGCTGCTATGCTCCAGCCCTTCATAACAGCCTAAAGAAATATCACTATTGGTATTTGATTCTGATTCTTGGAGTTTATATATGCATGTGTGTCCTCTTTTGTTTAATTAATATGAGACAGCCTTAAGAATGAGTTTTATAATATTTCAAATTTAGTCTTTTTTATTATACACTTTCAGAATAGTGTGTCTCTTCCCTTTGAGAATCACTTAATAAGCTCACATTTAAATTACATCATGTGATAAGTTAATATCCATCTTGCACAAAGCTATGAAGACATTTTGAAGGCTTGAATTGTATCCTGTTTTACATACCACATCCCTGCTTGAGTCTCAATACTACCTGGCATTCCTAATTAACTATGCAATGAATATAAAGTGATTCACTAGACAAAACTGAATTATGGGAAGGTAATACTTTAGTAGTTTTTTTTTTTTTTTCTGAATTCCTTCAATTGCTTCCTGAAAAAGAAATAATGGAAAAATCTCTCTCACTGACTTGTACATACATGTGTACAAAACTCAGTATCAAGCTTTATAACATATATTTAAAGATAGTTCTTTATGTTGAATATCATAATCAACACTTAGATGTCTTCTTAAGATTTCTTTCCAAAGATAAATACTGGTTCCACTGTGAGAGATCCCATAGACTGCCCAGGCCTCCTTACTGGCACCCACATTCAGAGGGTTTGGTTCAATCCAGTGCTGGTTCCCCAGCTTATCCCTAGTGTACAAATAGACTTCAGCAGCCCATTCCCTGTGGAGGGATACTATTTCAGCCCAGATACACAGAGGGAGGGCCTATGCCCTCCCCAAAATGATGTGATAGACTTTTATGATGCTCATGGAAACCCTCACCATCCTTGGGGAGCAGGTGGGGGTTGGGTTGGGGTATGGTAGGAGGCATGGGAGGCTGAGAAGGAGAGGGAATGGGAGGGGGCATTGATATGTAAAATGATTGTTTCTAAATCAAAACAGAGATTTCTTTCCAGAGTAAAGCAGTGTAGTCACAAATGTCAGGATAGCTCCTCTATTTATTGCTAGGTTATTAATTTTAAGTGAGAGCCATAAAATCCTATTCCTTTCTCACTATATGTGATTAAAATTTTAAACATAATTTTGGGTATGGGCACATAAACATAGGAAAAAACAATTTAATACATTCTCAAGATTTGCATTATATTATGTATTGCATTTCCTCATTACTATAATGGCTTTTTATAAAGATCATCCATATGCATATCAATAAACAACTTTGAAATCTTTTAATAAAAACCTCTCTCAGCTCTTTGGAATAACATTAGCAGGTTTAGTTTTGGGAGATGTGATTGTAATTAAGTTTACTGTGAGTCAAAAGCAGTTCAAAGAGATTAATTTTAAGCATTGAGAACCCCAAGACACTTCATAAAATGGCATACATCCAGGAGTTAATCTAATCATTTGATGACAATTCTAGTATTGAAGATTATTTCCCTTAATTGTTTTCACTTTACCTCTTTGGGAATTCTTTTGCTTGAAACAAAGACAGAAGGTCTTTTATTATGGGATGAGGGAAGCTACACTTCAGAGAGAATTAACTGACAGACTGTATATTCTTAGTTAAATAACTATTGGGGGTAATTTTTCAGTTATTTGTTTACAATTTTTAGAGAATTATTTAAATAAATCTAATTTAAGTGCTTTCCATATCAGTTGATTTGTGATAGCATTTGTATTATGGAAATCAAGATCATTGAATTAAAAATATAAAAAAATCTGGGATATTGATGCATCTTTGATGTTCAGTCTGTGCTTATTGTTATTCAAGCTATGTCTCATGCATCTCTTGAGAACATGCTATAGGCTCATTGGTCAGGGAAGAGAGGGCCACAGGAGGCTGAGTTAAAGCAGTTACACAATTTCATGTAGAAGTAGTCTATATTAACTCAACTTGTCTTCTGATGCTTGTAGCACATCACAAAGCAACATCCTACTTCACAGTTTGAAAGGGACCATTTTCCCCTTTGCTTGGAAATTATGCCATACCTTCTTGAAGCCACATAATGAAATTAATTTTCTATCTCATCTTTCTACTTTAGTTGCTTAGGATACGGACTTTTGGAGTAATTGCCTTGATCTACTTTCTAATCACAAGATTGATAAATGATCCTGAAATGAGTATATTATCAGTTATTTATCATCGGCATATGGAACAATTAAACAACAATTAGTTACATGTGGTTTATTTATTTTTAATTTCCAGGCAGTTTATCCCTAATATCTATTGTCATCCCCTTAGGAGCTATCCCAGTAACCATAAAATAGAGTTGTGAGGTACATTGTGTGGACCCTATGGGTTCGGAAGAAAGTCATTCATGAAGGATGCTTTGGTTATCCCAGCTCTAGTGTCAAGAGGCCTCATGTGTTCACTCAGCTGATAATTAAATTCCACTCTATGTTTTAATCTTACATGCCAGTTAAAGGATTTAATTAAAAATAAGAATAGATGTTTTGTTAATTATGAGAGTTGTTTTTACTGTAATAGACAGCAAAGTGGAAAGAGAAACAGGAGACACTTTTGAGATTGGTCTATCTGGCCTTGGATGATAATTATTCTACTAATTGGACACGTGATATGGAGAAAGATGTTAACTTCTGTAACTCACAGTGTATCTCATGTTTAAGTGGAGATTGCAGTACCTAGAACAAAATGACCTGTGGAGAGGATGTAATGAGGGATAATTGCAAGACAATTAGCATATAGACATTATTCATCTTATTCAATATTTAATGTGTGCTACCAAGTGTCAGATGTTATTTTAAATAAATCTGAAAATAAATTAAAATCCAGATTTTTAATTCTACTATTTATCTTTCGACAAATAAAAGTTTGTAGAACAGTAGGTGGAATTGAATTATGAGATTAGAGTGTAATTAAACAGACACAGTAAATTACCAGAGACTTCATAGCAGAAAGTGGATTCTACTACATATTTAAGTCCTAACAACCAAATTCTACAATGTTAAATAGAATTCTCATCTCTCTTTCCTCTCTTTTTTCCTCTCCCTTTACCAACTATACTTATAGTTAGAATTCAAATTCATTAACAACATAATAAAAGAGGGAAATATGAATTTTGTTATTTTGTCTTATGAGACTAGTCTTTACCTGTTTACCTTAGACTAACAGCTACAGTACTAACCCAGCTCACCACACTTTTGGAAATGTCCATCTCCTTCAGTCTCCTTGATCTTGATCTTGACATTTCCTTTAGGGCATTGGGCACTTCATGTTTTCTGACCTAGGAGAAAGGCTTTTTCTATTGGGTGTGGATTGGAAGGAAGCTCTACAAAATAAACCACTGAAATACTACAAAACTAAAACTATTTCTTGTTACAAAAGGGCAACTAGATGCACATGGTTTGTGTACTGTTCCCCAAGAGAGATTTTTGTAAAAACAGAGATACTGATATACTATAGGATTATATATGTATATACATTATATACATATATAATACATATATATATATTAAAAAGTCAAGCAAATTCTGATTTAATGTTGAAGAATATTGTCTTTGCAACTAACTAGGGCTTTAGCTTTTATAAGCATCTTTCATTATGAAATTAATTATTTAAATAATTACAACAATGTAAATGAACCATCATCTCAAAATAGAACACAATTTGCATCCTGCTAGTACCCTAAGGGGTCTTTTCCCATTGTTTAGTGTAACTGTGTCTCTGCTCCAATTCACCAATTTGTGCTCCCTGCCTTATAGATTAAACGCTACAGGAGCTGTAATGTTCTAACTACCTTTGTTCCTTCCTTTTCTTCTCATGTGCCAGGTTAGTATTTTACCAACAGCTGACAAGGTTTGAAGGGAGGCAGGAGGTGAGAACAGCATGTCTGCGGGGTAATTCAGGTTAAATATATGTGCATTTAATTATTTACACTCGGATTTCCATATTGCAATTTGGAGTTCTGGGAAGGCATTAGAATCTCAGTTTATTGCTAACAGCGTGACACTTGAGTTTTCAGAGAAAAGTGGATATGAGGCTAATGAGATTTAATGTGGGATATTTGGCTTTGCTTGAAATTGCCTTCTACTCTTTTGATACATAGTAAGGTCTCACTAAGTCCCTTATCTCCAGGATATCTTTTAAATGGAAAGCTGTATACTGAAAAAACAAAAAATAAACTTTAAAAGTAAGTTTTGAAATGTATAGCATGATCCTTTAATAGTATTCTATTAGTTTTGTTGCATGAAAAATTCTCAAAATTATTGGTGTTACCAGATAAATTGTGAATTGGCATGGCATAGTGAAGGAATGCATGTATGTCTTCCTGTGTACAGGATGTTCCTTCCTAGTCCCCACTCTCTGTAATTCTACCCATTTTTCTAGTTATTTGAGAGTTGGCTTCACTTGGATCTTAGCTTGTTCATTTAAGGACAAGATTAATATGTCTTGTTAGTTTGTTAGTTTCTTAGCCACAAATTTTGGCAAACGGATACCACAGGATGATGGCTTGACACATTTATTTGTCTTGAGATTGTGTATCTATGACTTCTCCAAGTTTGGAGTTTTCTGTTTAGGCTCTATAGTCTCAAGTCTCCTTCTGCAGATAGATCCTCATCCTGGCTCACGTTTTCATATACTGTCCCTCCATGGATCTCCTTCTTTTGTGACTATAATTAATTGTCATTATATCATCATCAATAGAACACAAATGCCATGCAGGACACTTTGGGAAGATAAAGGCACCAACCCCATATCCTTATTCAAAACTAGCATGTATTGGAAAAAGCACAAAATATATCAAGGAAAATTGTGTAAAACTAAATTTTAGAGATACCCACATTCAATTTTTGAGAATTTAAGAACTATCCCATTTGCTGAAAGATGTCAAACCCAAATATTAGTCAGAATTCCAAGGAAAAAGCATGAACACTAAAATCAATGAACTCATTTTAAATTAAATAAATGAAATTTTACACAATGACAGAAAATATATTCTCTGCAGCTGACCCTGGAATGTCATCAAAATCTATCATATGTTGATTTACTGAAAATTTCTACACCAATCTCAATAACTTAAAATAACTTGAACTTTATTCCCTGAAGACATTAAAATAAGTTTAAAAATCCCTAAGCTGAAAACTCATGCAATACATTCTAAACAGTTCAATGTTTGATTAAAAAGATGGAATTTCCAGATATGTTGACACTAATTACAAGCGTACATTTAAAATTGGAAGATTTGCTAAAGTTCCACAGATGAAATTTTGAGCCTTATAGTTTTATTTTAGGAAAGAAGATAATTAACAATAAGAAATCAACAACATTAGGCATAAGAAAAGGATATGCCTAGCCACTTTAAAGATAAAAATAGTGATCTGGAAAACACATTTATAAAATTTGTGACAGTTTGACAACTGAGTATGAACAGCTAAGCTAAATGTACAATCTATAAAATTTACATGACCACAAATAGGAAACAAAATTATCTTTAATTATACATGAAATTAAATTTTTCCTGTGAAGAAAATCCCAGACATAGATAATTCATTTATAACGTATTTTTACTCATTTGGGAAATAATTCAAGCACAGTTGCCAAGTCATAAATTATAGAAAATTTGTTGAAAACAGACGTTAGCCTTCAGATATGCACAATTTTACACGGGTTCATCAGTTGATGAAATAATAGAGTTTAAAAGAACATGGATGACCTGAACAAAATAATTGTTTCTTATAGTCCAAAGTAAAGAATCAATGTAACAGAGGGAATTGTGCCATCTTATTTATGATTAAGGCTAGATAGGAAATAAACAAATTATTAATGCACATTGCATTGTCCCATCACTAATTCTGAGCAATGGAGTATAATTGTGATAAAGTAAAAAATACTGCACATCTGCAGGTTATAAATGTCTTCTATTTAATGCAAATAACTGAGCACAGAGATTTCAAAGAGAAAAGATGGAATATTTTCATAACTATGGCCTGCATGAGCATTTCCCTGGAATAATAACATCATCTTAATATAAGGAATTATAAAGTCCATTTGGGAATTACTATGTTATTTGAAGAATTTCTTTAGCTACTCTTAGGCTGTTTTCCAAGACATTTGAATCATTTTTGATTCCCACCTGCCAGTTGTTATTATTATAACACTTTGGAAACTATAATTAGAGGATGTGAAGTGGTACATCTATTTGCATATCCCTGATGACTAATGAAATTGTCTTTCATGTACTTAGCCATTTGTACACTTTGCTGATTTAAATCCTTTAGACATTTAACATTTTTAAAAAAAAAGATTGTCTTTTTTGGATACAAGTCTCTGGAAACAAGTCATTGATCAGATACAAGAATTAGAAATGTTTTCACAGATTTTAATACCAGCACTTGGGAGGCAGGGGCAGCTGGATTTCTATGATTTCAAGGCTAGCCTGGTCTACAGAAGTGAGTATTAGAAACAGCTAGGACTGTAACACAGAGAAATCTTGTCTCAAAACAAAACAAAACAAACAAAATAAAACTTGACTTATTCCTGTAAGGTTGGTAATAGGGAATAGAGTCTGCTGTGTAGTTATTTTCTGTGAAATTAGACATTCCTCCCCAAAGGATGAGAAAGTTCATAAGAAGGAAGCTGTAGGTGAAGCTAGAGTGGGCAGGGTATAAATGATCTAAGTGTAGTACTCGTGCATGGAATTCTCAAAACAAAAATTAAAAACAAAAACATGAATGAGCTAAAAAACAAAACAAAACAAAGTTACATTGGTTAGGAAGTTCAGTAAGTTCGATCCACACGATGTGTTCCCAAGGTTAAGTAAGCAATAACCATCCCTAATGAAAGGAGACTTTCCAATGGGATTTGCTTAAAAGTGTGCCATAGCAGCTCTCTTGCATTTTCGCCCAAGTTGCATGAGTGTCTCAGAAAGTTACCTTTCAGTAACCCATGTCCTGAAAAATTCTCCCTTATGTTCTTATATATGACAATAAAGCCATTTTTTCACAAGGGTAGGCTCTGGTAGAATCATTTCTCTGGTATGCTATCAGGGCCTTACTGGGAGTGAAAAGATGATTTGTTTCCTAGCATTCTGATTATATGACCAATGGATCATGATAGTATAAAATAGGCTAGCATGTTTAATATAGCTAATATTAGCAAACGATTTAATAGCCCTAGAGATTACTTTAAATTATATAGGTTATGTTCTCATCTTAAATCAAGAAATGTTGATGTCATGTGACCTTTCTTGGATTCTATTGCAGAATGAGATTAGAGAACTTCCACATATCCAAAGATAACTTCAGTGTAAGGGCTTCTGTGGTGAGTTTTGATTATGCTGTTAACTGTACATTTTCTTTGAAGAAGAAAGAAGGGTAAATAATTAGAAAATAAGTAAATATGTTAGTTTGAAAATTAAATCTATAGAGAACTTTTATGTTTTTTAATAATTATATTATTGGTAGAAGCATTATTATTTTTGGGAAAATATTAGGTAAAATAAATGATCAATTGAGAGAAATAATAAGTTGTTTATACACTGAACACTTGAAGGTTTATTCTGGCTTGAGCCTTTGCAGGTTTTGTGCATGCTGATATAATTTCTGCATTCAAATATTCAGGTGTGCCAGGAAAACACTGGTTTTTTTTTTTTTTTTTTTTTGTTGTTTTGTTTTGTTTTGTTTTTTTTTTTTTTTGTAGTCATCAATTGATTCTGGCTCTTACATTTGTCCTGTCCTGACCCCTCAGCAATAATCTATGAACCTTCAGAGTGATGTATACATTGCATTTAGAGCTGAACATCCCACAGTCTCTTATTTTATGCCCTTAAAAAAAAATCAACATCCTTAGGCATTGGAGAAATGAAAATCAGAACTAATTTGAGATTTCACCTTACACCAATAAGAAAGGCTAAGATCAAATAAACAAAAAGCAAAGAAAAATACAAAACAACTATAACAAATGCAATACAAATGTCAGACAAATGCTGGTGTAATATGGGGAGAGCGGAACATTTATTTTCTTGACTAATTTACTTGTGATGAGTGCAGACCGGTGCAGCTAGTATGGTAATCAATGTGGAGATTCCCCAGTACACATTGATACTTAAAGACGACCAGCTGATTCAGGGGTATCCTCATGAGTTTGTTTTGTGAATGAATTGGCTTATTCCAAACAACATATCAGCATGGAGGTGAATGTGGGCATATATTTTACTTGCTATAGAACTTTTAAAATCCATTCCTCTTTTTGGAGATTAAAAGATCAGAGTTTATGGGAAAATAATTTAGGGTCAATGGCATACTGGATCTGGGTTAAATTTGGGAAAGATCAGGAAATTTTTGGAAAGAGACAAAAGTAAAAATAAATAACAAGTAAATATATAAAGAAGAGAATCATGTTGCAAAGTTCTCTTCAAATTATCAAGGCTAAGTTATTATTATCTTTAATTTTTGTGACTGATAGTGGACATTTGGATGAGAGATTTAGATCTAAAATCAACTTGGTTTAGAAATAGCATTGCATAGCAAACCTCTCTAAAACATAATGACATTATGGTGGTCAAGGTGGTAATGCCTATTATTCTATAACATGGGAGGTAAATACAGGGATATAGACAGGCTTTAGGCATGCCTGAATTATTTAGTGAAGTTCAGGCCACCCAAAGCACAAAAATATACATTTGTTTTTGCTTTGTTTTGTTTTTAATGCAAACCCAATCAATCAATTAATTAATAATAAAATGATGTCTTAAAAATGTCTAATTACCATTGTGGCATTTAATCAGTTAACTAGGCATTTCTCCTGAAATCTTTGCTTTTCTTGACGGGGCTCCTAAAGCTTATATGTTAGAGTTTCAGTTTTCCTCTAAGTTTGTTGTCTTTCTGCTGCAGCAAAGTAAAGATTGTGTCTCAAGCATAAAGCAACTGGAAATAATGCAATGCATTGTCTCTGATCTACAACACAGAAGTAGCACACCTACACTCCTTTCCCGCTTACAAAATGACCACTAAGTTCCTAGGATGATAGTGGAAAAGGAGAGAACAAAAGAGACAAGTGTCAGAGGGAGAGAAAAGGAGAGAGGAAAGGGAAAGGGTAGGGAGAGGTGGAGAAGAAGGGAAGGAGGTCTAGGAGGGAGGGGGAGGGCTGGGAGGAGAGAAGCGAGAAAGGGAGAGAGATGCATCTGGTGGTGAAGTACCTGTGAAGATGCATTCCATTGGGTACAGAAGTAGCAAACTATGAATTAAGATAAAGTAAGTCATTGCGATACAATGCCCCAAATAATTTAAAGGCTGATTTCCTATGTTTTCGTCTAGTGGGAGAATATTGAAACTAGAATTTCAACCTCTGTGTTTTCATATTTCAAGTTTTTGTTTTCTTATAAATGCTCAGAGCATTGTATTGTTATTTACTTAATGGATAAAGCAAAGGAAGAAGAAATGTGAGAATTTAGGATGTACTTGGGATTTATAAAATTTCATATTGAACTTTGAAATTATTTTTAAATGGGTTATTATGTTTTATATGTGCTTTCTTCTTTAGCATTCAGTGATTTAAAATCCAGTTATTTTGTAAGGAAAACAAACTCATGGTTAATATATTTACAAAACTGAGATTAATACAAAACTGACACAAAATAAGCATAGAAGTTGGTCGGAATGAATTTAATGATGGTTCTCATCGAGGATTCTAAGGAGCACCTTTGAAAGCATTTTCTACAATTTTCTCTCAGTGTCTGAAATGAATGGAAGCTTTATTTTTATGTAGTGGTTTCCCTCTTATCCATACAAGGACTGGGGGCAGAGACATTAATCTGTTGATTGTTGCTGAATACATCAGATACGCTTCATAAATGCACACCTGCTGTGCTGTTTGGAGAACCTGCACTTTATGATGCTCTGCTGCATACAACTGACAGACAGTTTAAAGAGGCAGAAGGAAAGACAGGCAGGAGGGAAGTCCAAGAGGAAATGGGTTAATAGTATACCATAATGCACTCTTCAATGAAGCCAGCCATTGCTTGTAAGGAATAGAGCTACAGTAGTCTTAAATGAAGTCTACCTTATGACATGCAGTAATGCTGCCAGATGTGATAAAATGGATACACACTCAAGACTGAACTGATTATAAATTCAGAAGGCCACAGAACCATAGGGTTTTAATTTTTCTTTTGTAAATCTGAGTTATTTAGAGATGAAAGCCTTGAATGTGAACTAGCCAAGTTGTGCAAAATACTTCCACAGCATTAAAACGTACAGAACTTTTTATCAAAAAATTGGCTTATTATACTCCCTTATGTAACATTACATTTCTAAAGTTTCAACAAAAGGGCTATAAAACCTCTGTGTGGAGCAGCATAATGGCTCCCGATTGTTCTAAGAAATAGCTCAGTCCATGGAAAACATTATAAAGAAATTTCACCGAGCCCTAAATATATTGATTCCTTTGATATAGTCATAGCAGTTCAAGCATGGGACTGAATATAAATAGGCCTTGCTAAACTGAGGTGGGCTTTCAAAATGACATGCCCCTTCAAGCAAGAGAAAAGAACCAGATATGGTTGAATTTGAAGTTTCTAGAAGTAAGGATCTTCGAGGTAAACTACACTAGGGATTATCTTTTTTTTTTTTTTTTTTTTTTTAATTCATAATTGTGACTGCGGAATTGTATGTTTTTGTTTCTGCTTTCTTTTTTCTTTTTCTTTTTTTTTTTTTTTTTTTTTGAATTTCTGAACTTGCTACTTTCCAGTTGAAAACTTTTTAAAATAATTAAAAAAAAATTTAGCCTTAGATGGAAGGATCTCCTGGTTTTCAGGTTTCAATTTTTAACTTGTTAAACATACTAAACAAATGAGCAGGAAATAACTTTTCAGGTATGGTGGCTCTTGCCTGTAATCCAAGTGCAGGGGAGTTAGAGGCAGGAATATCAGGAGTTAAAGTGTTGCTTCACTATATAGTGAATTTGGGTCCAGTCTGTGCTATGTGAGACATAGTATCAAAAACAAAATAAAATTTATTTTAGAGTCAGAGTCTCATTCCTTATTCTCTTACCTCCATGCTTACCCCAAATGCTGGCATTATAGACATGCATTACCATGCCTGCCTAAGCTCATCCTCTTTATAAGAGCATAGATCAACGATTTTGTCTATTAATAGCAAGAATTTTGATTCAATATAGGAAACAAAAAAATAGTTTTCTAGCCAAGTTTGACTACCTTTAGTGTTGCAAAAATGACTGTTTACAATATGGAGGTATTTCTGCTTTTAGCATATTTACATCCCAAATTTTTCTATTTTAATAACTTTTTCTAGGTCCTTGTTTTACTATGTTCCATGTTTTTTTTTTTTTCAGTCAGTTTTACCCTTGTGCACGCATTTGCAGGGAACTAATATATATTTCTTCGAGTGATGGTTGACTGGACTCCACATGCAAAATTCTTTACTCTTGATGTCCGATCTGAAGAAAGTCTTTCTAGCTTTGTCGGAATTCCAAAGCTCGTGATGCATCTGCTTCCAGTTCTCCTTTTTTGACAGGTGTTTGCTCTTTGGACATGGCGAGGGCAGGTTTACATGTCATAATTTCTGATGGTGGTAGTCTAAACGTTTTCACCAGGGTTACCCAGCTGGCCTTTGAGAATAGACAGAAGATGCCAGTCTGTCATTTTCTACTACTTCTTTTTCATGTGGTTAATAACTTCTGAACTTGGTGTGTCAAGAGTGAATTGTCACTGGTAAGTGCATTATTCTTAATCCCATTTCACTTTTATTAACACAATCTATGGATTTAACTTTCTACATTAAGATCAATAGTAAGAAATTGGATGTCTGAGCAGATTTTATACTTTTGATACAATGTACAGTTCTTTGAGGAGTGTTTGAAGGTTATGAATATCAATGTGTCTGCATGAGATACTTATCCTCTAACCCCTACATTCTTTTAAGTCCCTCCATGTATGCTTCTTCTTTTTACAAATCATATACACATTAAGATTTGCTTCAATATATAAGGCAATGGAGTAAAATGTCTCCTTCCTTTTCTTTAAAATTAGGAACTAGGATGTAATTAGAAGATTCTACTGCCATATAGATTTAATACTCACTCCAGAAGTAGCATATTCATAATCATGGCCACACTTGGACAAATATCTCAAACAGTGTTTTTCAAAGTCCTTTCTCAGGCCCTTTCCTTTAGTAACATTGCAATGGATCTAAAAATGTACAGCTTAACCGATATCCACACACATGGTATCATGTCAGCATGATAGCAAAACACTGTCTAACTGTGACAAAATCATCTGTGTTGTTTTTTTTTCCCAAACTCTAGAAATAACACACATGAGGACAAAGCTGAAAATTTTACAATTAAAAATAAATTCCCAATAAAATCAAGTCAAAGCTTTCATTTTGGTAATAGCTCTATAGATGCATGGTTTAGAAGTGCCATTCATATAACTCTCCTGTGTGTGTGTGTGTGTGTGTTTGGATAACTTGAAAGTAGAAAGGGGACTATGAAGGGAAAAGAAGAAATCTAAAGGGAGGAACAAGAAGCTGAAATAAAAGAATAATAAAATCCAGGTTACTCAAAAGCAGAATGGAAAACTATCTGTAGGGAGGAGACTCACCGTGGAGGAATGTAGCGGGGGAGTAAGTTAGAGCAAAGCATAATGATCGTATATGTAGTAGACACACAATGACACCCAGTATTTGGTTTGCTGCAATAATAATAGAAAGAAAATAATGAGTTTCCCAGAGCAGAGAAGACTTGGGCTGTAACTAACACACACACACACATACACACACACACACACACACACACACACACACACACACAAGACCCAAAGACTGATGTTGGGATTCAAGTTTCAAGCTGAGGGCCAGAAAAGCAAAGCAGCTAGCCACTAGCCCTTACCTCTACCTCAGCTCAGACTAGAGGGGCACTCTTCAAACTGTTCCTAACTTTATTGCTCCTCAGGTTCACTCAGCCTGCTATGCTGTCCTCAGCAGGTCTAGAGACTAACTCTTGAACTGAATGCCTCAAACTTCTTTTACCTCTCAAATCCTGGAATTAAAGGCATGTGCTCTGATTCATTCTCTGCTAGCCGAGGGTGTTCTTGGACACATATATCCATTTACCTCTTAATTCTGAGTCCTGGGATTAAAGTTGTGGCTAACTTTGCTATTTAGAGTATGGTTTCTTTGCTATTTTGGTCTCCAGTGGTTTTAATAAATCATAAGCAATATATCATTACATTGGGGGTTTGAAAGGTATTTAGTGTCTAGTTCTCTGCTTGTACTGGAGTGTTTTATTAATATTTGCTAAAACATAGCATCTAAGGAAAGACAGGTAATGTGTTAAGGTTCCTGGAGTTCTGTGAGCTATGGCAGTCACATGAATTTACTGCCTGAATTAAGCTCTCTAACCTTTACTTACTCCTTCCTCAAAAGGGCATGAAGTTGTTCATAGGGCCAGCCTTTAGGTCCCTCAAAAGCTGGCGACAAGACTACAGGGAGATCCAAAGGAAAGTGCATCATCATTCCCATGTCTCCCCTCTCAATCTCTTCTCTTGGGGCCACATTGTTGTATCTATTACATAACTATCTGCTACTTACCTTGGGCAGCATTGGCCACCACATTATAGGTTTTGTTTTTAATCTCCGTCTCCAAGAATATTTAGTGAACATTTTTCTCTCAAGTGCATCCTTCATATCCATTCTTTTAAGGGCACTTTTGTTGTGTTTTTAAACAATAATGTCTTTGTTCTTATTTTAATTTCACCTTGATTTTATATAATGCATTAATTTCATGCATCATTTTGCATGTGCTATGTAGTTTGGGGACAATGATTTTCCCCCCTAAATTAGCATTGGAAAACCATATCTTTTTATAAAATTATTTCCCTTTCCCTCACGAAGCTTTGTATTTTATCAGTGTAAAGTTAACAAGTATACTGGAGATTATGTTTTGAGTTGTCACCTTTGCCACTGAGTTCTTTGTTTTCCCATCACTAATTTCAGTAGATCTTCTGTGGCTCACTCAGTATCATTGCCTATAATCAATCTATATTACAATTTGAAATACTCATTGAAGCTCACTAAAAATAAAAATAAATTTTCAGATATCTTTCACAAATTACAAAAGTATACTAAGATAATTTTATTGACTTAAATTTAGAAATTGTCTAATCAAAAATTTGAGAATGCTTTTGTTTTTACTTTGTTTAAATACATTACATTTTCTAATGCTTCTTTCATGTATAGCATGACATAGTCTTTGATAATCTTCAAAACGAAGAATGTGGGAGGTTCAGTTACTAGGACCTAAAGGGTCTGGGGAGACTGAGGTGGCATGTTAAAGATGCTTTAGCCTCAGAGAGGAGAGCCTTGTCAGTTGCATGGAATCTGGTGAGACGACCAAAACCATCTGTGATGATTGTAGACAGATACAGCACCAGAAATAAAGTAATACATTACATTGAAATTATTAGACTACTTAACCTTAACATGTATAAATAGTGAGTCATAAGAATTTGAGAATAAAGTGAAAGTTTTGTAGAAAAAGTCTGGTTTGAAAAAATTATCCATAACTTAGAATTACATATAAAAAGATTATAAATAAATTAAATATCAATATGTTATCAAGGCTTAGTATGCTAATGCTTTCTAGCTAGGAGTATAAAAATATGTCGCTTTTCAAAAGGAACATCTGTCTCTCCAGTTTTTGGACTTGCTTCCCTGTAGCTCCAAAAAATTCAGAATTAAGCTTTAACACCTAGCCTAATTCTTAACAGAATTCTTGATTTAACAACTCAGAATTAATTTTGCAACAATAAACTTTATCACATTTCCTTCTATATAAACATATCACTATTCATGACAAACTCCACATTTACCATCTAAAATATAAAATTTCAAAAAGATTTATTCCACTCTTTTATCCATGAAAGTTGAACACCAGAATGAATTATTTTAATTGTGTATTTGGAAGGTGCCTTTTACATGTAGACAATAACTTTAGAGGCAAAGTCTCAAAGCATCAATTTTGGCTTAATTAGTTCATGTATTTGAAAAACTGATAGTTTCAACGTCTGCTCCATTGCAGAAATTACATGTCCTTATCTGTAAAAACAGAGGGAATAACTCACACATATTAAACAGAATTACTCATGGTTGAAACTGATAACATAATATGTGTGTCAGCATAGAATTTCAATTTTATTGTGTTGGTCTCCTTTTTGTTAGCTGCTCCCATTCAGAGAAGGAGACTAAAGAGCTGGAACTTTCCTTTGTTTGGTTAGGTCCTTGATCTCAACTGAAACATCTAACTTCTAGAATTTTGAAATTTATATTGTGAGAATTCTTTGGAACCTTGGAACTCTTTTCTTCATGTTGGACTGCTGAATTCAACTTTGATATAACAGATTTTGCTTTAACTTACTATATTTAATTTTGCCATGATTGGTTGTTTTCTCATAGACATGACAAAAAGAATCCATTTTCAAAAAAGGAAAAAGAACAGAAAAGATTGTTCTGGAACCATGATTGTCATTTTAAAGCTCTTCGAGAAGAGCTCTTCGTGAACTGATGTTTTAAGTAAGATTTTCAAATACCCATCACTCTAACCTTTATTGTGCTAAGTCCTCCTTTCCACCACAAATGTGCATAAATCATCTTCTATTATCAGGTTATTGATTTCCATGGTATTCAGATCATTCTCAAATGCTGTAAGTAACTGAGGGGGAATAAAATTCCAAGCTGCTGATCTCTTGCAAACACACATACACACACACATACAAACACACACACACACACACACACACACACACACACACACACACACACACACACATACACCCTCTTGAATGGAAGGCTATGATAGACCAGGAACTAGGAGACATGGAATTCTAAGAGTTTCCATTATTTAGAACTTTGTATAAAACTCTGCACAGCTCCTCATAAACCCAGAAGGAGCAGCAATTTGATTCCCAGGACAAAAGGAGAAATAGAAAAAGAAGTTTCTAGGTTCTTTCCATTCCTTTTGTTTTTCCGTTTTTCCCCTTTAGATGTATTTCTCTGAGGTTGTAACAGATTTCAGAAGCTTCAGACTAGAAGTTTGTCCCAGTAATTCTGATGAGGTGTTGATTGTATAAACCTCCTTCTCCATACACTCTACATCAGATTGGACACCCACAAGCCAATCTTTGTAGTAGAACTTAGGGTACAGTGTACCTAGAAGTAAGAGAAAACACACTTTCCTGTCATTTTTCTCAAAATGCTTTCTTAAGTTTTATATTCTACAAATTGTTTCCAATTGTGCTCTCAATAAATTCTTTCAAAGTTCCTTTGTAAAATTTAAGTTAGAAACAAGCTTGTTTTACATGTCAATCCCAGCTTTCTCACCTTCCTCTCCTCCACTGTCCCTCCTAACCCCTATCCCATCCCCTTTCTGCTCCCCAGGGAGGGTGAGACATCCCATGGGGAGCCTCCAAAGTCTGTCATATCATTTGGTGCAGGGCCCAGGCCTTCCCCTTGTGTCTAGGCTGAGAGAGCTTCCCTCTATGTGGATAACTACTGCTCTACTACCACAGGATCCATAGACTGCCCATTAATCTTAATTAACACCCACATACAGGAGGTCTGGGTTGGTCCTATTCTGATTTTCCAGAACTTGAAAGAACAATTCTCAAATATATATATATATATATCCAGAATAGAGAAAAAAAAAGATTAAAACCCTTCTTTACAAATAAAGGAACTTCCGGAGGTATCACCACCCCATACTTGAAGCTCTATTATAGAGCTATAGTCCTGAAAGCAGCTTTGTACTGGTGCAAAACTAGACAGGAAGACCAGTGGAATCTAATTGAAATCCTGGATATTAACCTGCACACCTACAAACAACTGATTTTTGACAAAGAAACTAAAATTATGCAATGGAAAGAAGAAAGCATCTTTGTTAAGAGTAGGTTTTTCTGCGGGTCTGTTCCCACTGCCACATAGAGACGCTGTATTAAATATAATGCTGTTGGCCAGTTAACTAGTTTCTGACTTAAATATTAACCCACTTCTATTAATCTAAGTATTTCCATGTGGTCTCATCTTACCCGAGAGAGGGCCTGGACCATGTTCTCTCAAGTCTCTACATGTTGATTCCTCCCTACTACTTCCTCAAATCCTCCTTGCCTCCTAGTCTCAAATATCTTGCTTTCCTCTTGGCCAACAGTGCTTTATTCATTAACCAATATGAGAAAAATATTTACAGAATGACTTCTCCCATCATGTCTTGAACAAATGGCATAGCTGGATGCTGACTTGTAGAAGACTGCAGATAGATCCATATCTATCACCATGTACAAAACTTACGTCCAAATGCACCAAAGGCCTCAGCATAAATCCAGCCACACTGAACCTCTTAAAGTTCTTTACTGTGTCTTCCATGTTTTATGAGTCAATAGAGAAAGTGTTTCATGTAAAAATGTATTGCTATTGTAGGTCATTGGTGACACAAGCCTTTAATCCCAACATTCGGGAGGCACAGGCAGGAAGGTCTCTGTGAGTTTGAAGCCAGCCTAGTCTACAGAGTGAGTTCCAGGGCAGTCTACAGAGAATCCCAGTCTCAAGAAAAGAAAGAAGGAAAGAAAAAAAAATAGTATTGCTAGCTTGAAGTTCTAGGAATGAGCAGGGAAGGTCTAACTCTTGTAAACTAATTTAATCTTTCTGTAAAATTAGGTGAAAATGAGCTAGAGTTCTGAGCAAAGATCTCACACTAGAACTTGGTAGCATTATGTGCTGTATTTCGTATAATAGGAATTTTATTCAGAGAATAACACACGTATCTTGCCATACAATTTTTCTAGAGTCATTATCCTTTATACACCCTTCCCTGGAAGTGTCCAAAAAGGATAACCTAATGGGAATATTGTAAAAACACTATGGGGTTATAAACAAATTATGAATTCTTGAGGTTATCACAAGCTCACATTTTGAAGGAAGTGGTATTGTCCAAAAGAAGGAAGGATACAGACCCAGGATCATAGGCTCCATCATGCTTGCTTTCCAGGGAGATAATATATTAGGAAGCTGTAACATTCTCCTACATTTTATGCCTATTGCTTTCAAAAATCTATGGGAAAGCCATCAGGGAATATACTCCCCATTTTAATTTTATATTATATTTATCTTTGTGTGCACATAAATCACAGTGTAGAGTGAAAATGAGGGGAAAACTTGTGCCAGTAAGGTTTTCTCATGCTACCATGTAGAACCAAGGACTGAATTCAAGTCTTCAGCTTTTGTGACAAGAACCTCTGAACCTGCCCCTCACTGACCCCTTTATATTTTCAAGTAGATAAATCATGTTGGGCCCTGCCATCTGCATGGACCTTCCATGTTTTTCAACATCCCTTTCTGTAATTAAAAAAAAAAGGTTAATTGATTTCTGATACATCATTTTAAAATGTCTTAGGAAATTGTGAAGCAAAGCCCAAAAAAGGTGAAAAGTAGCTCATATATTAGAATACAGATTACAAGGACTCTTATAAGGGAGTTTACACATTTGAATTTATTGAATTCATTTTGTTTCTACTTTGTAATTTATTTTATGCTTCCTAGTCATAATCTTGTTTTTTTGACTTTTCTAGAGTTATTAACACTTAATAGTTTTATTTTCTCAAGTGAATTGAGATAGTCACATCGCAATTTTAATCTGCTATTCTTTGAATGTATTAAATGGTAATATAATAACCCTTCCATGAATCTACACTACACTATGGTATGAGCACTAATCCTATTAATTTGCTCTTTTTCCTTAGAGAGTTACTAAATTCGAAAAACTTGCTATTTTTAACCCCAAGATTTTTTTACATATAATTAGGTTTACAGACTTCTGATGTTTTTAAGTGGCATTAACAAATATCTAGGTCTAAGGAAATACTACTCACTGGTACATCAGTATTTGTCTATGTAACTGTTTATTGCAGGTAAATGGTTGTAACTATTAAAAAAATTATACTGAGGGAAATAACCAGGTCCAGAAAGAAAACTGTTTTATGCTTTCTTTCTTATGATGTTTCTAGCTTCAACATCTCAGATAAGAGTATATAACATGGAATAACTACAGAGATAAGGAAATATATATATATATATATATATATATATGTATATAATAAAAAAATAAAGCATTATCATAAAAAAGATGTGGGTCTTTGAAGAGAACTTTTATCCACCACCTTACTAAATCAGCTAATCCATAACTACATTCTAAATAGTTGTCTTTATACCCATGGATAGTGTATCCCTCAGCCCTCATCAATAAATTATACATCCTGTAAAAATATTCCACCACTAATCAAATGCAGAAAGCTGTAAGAGCCGGAAGAACAAAGAGTTTGCTATGAGGTTGTGTCTCCTAGATATATGAGAAGCTACAACCATGAAGTGTTACCAACATGGCTGCCAAACATGACCTGAACAAGGAAAACCAGTAGTATGCTCATGTGCATGGGAAAAAGCTCCTTACGTATCAACTACAGATATCTAAGGAATCCAGAGGGGGAAAGAAAAAGTATGCCTCAGCCAAGAGCAAACAAATTGGTTTTACAATACCAAATGGTCGGGTTCTTAGGATTGAGGAGGTTGTATTTATGTATTAGGAATATATGTGTTTACATATACATGCTATGAGCACTTTCCTGTCAGCATGGTCCCAGAGACTTTATTTGTTATAAAGCTGTTCACCAATGGCTAGAGATTCTTACTGGATTGTCTTAAATATTACTTCATATTTACTAGTATATGTATTATTACATGGTCTTATCTTACCGAGAACACCAGACTCGAGTCCTCTCCTAAGATCACATCACATCACGACTCTACTATGATTTCCAGTATCCTCCACCTCTCCTAGTCCCACCTATCTTCTTTTCCTATTGGCCAACAGTGCTTTATTCATTTATCCATAAGAGAAATATATTTACAAAATAACATCTCCTATCATCCCCTCTTTTGGTCTAAAATAAGGGTTTTAACTTTAACATAGTAAAATATATAACAAAAAGTTATCAAATAAGAATGCTGTGGTTTGATCAAGCCAGACAGCCTGAAACAAGAGTACCAGGTGATCCTACATTCAAAACAGCTGGACAAAGCAGCCTTGCAGACTACAGCCAGGATTTCTGCATCTTCTTAGAATCCCCCATGACAGCGCCCCTTACCTGCAGGAAGTAGTTTGGAAAGAACAACGCCCAAATTCCCAAATATTGTCTATAAATGTTTGTTTTCATTTAAATGGACTTTGTTATAAAAAAAAGAACTATAGTTAACAATATTTACTCCATTAACAGAACTGAATAGAGAATTATCAGTAGAGGAATCCAAAATGGCTGAAAGACACTTAAGAAAGTACTCAACATCCTATGCCATCAGGGAAATGCAAACCAAGGCAACTCTAAGATACCATCTTAATCCTGTCAGAATGGCTAAAATTTGCAGCAACAATGACAGTTTATGCTGGAGAGGATGTGGAGAGAGGGGAGCATTCTTCTACTGCTGGTGGTAGTGTAAACTCATACAGCCCTTTTGTAGATCAGTATGGTGGTTCCTCAGGAAAATGGGAATTAGTCTACCACAGGAAGCAACAATTCCACTCTTAGGCATATACCCAAATGATCCACATCCATGCAACAAAGACATCTGTTCAACTATGTTCATAGTAGCATTATTTGTAATAGCTAGAACCTGGAAACAACCTACATGCCCCTCAACTGAAAAGTGGATAAAGAAAATGTACATTTGCACAATGGAATACTACTCAGTGGAAAAAAAATGGAACCTTGAAATTCACAGGCAAATGGATTAAACTAGAAGAAACCATCCTGAGTGAGTTAACCCAGTCACAAAATGAGGACCATGGTATGTACTCACTCAAATATGAATTTTAGACATAGAGCAAAGCATCACCAGCCTATAATTCACACTGCCTGAAAAGCTAGGAAACAAGGAGGGCCCTAAGAGAGACATAATGGTCCCCCAGAGAAGGGGAAAGGGACAAGATCTCCTGAGCATATTGGGAGCAGGGGAAGGAGGGCAGTGAGTGGAGAGAGAGTTAGGAGAAAGAGAAGGGGGAGAAGAGGAGGGGGAGAGGACTACATGAGGTAGCAGGGAAATTAAATCAGGAGAAGAATAGAGGAGAGCATGAAAAGAGATACCATGAAAGATGGAGCCATTATAGGTTTGAAGAGAAATGTGGCTCCAGGGAAATGTTCAGAGATCTGTAAGGATGACCCCAACTGACAATCTGAGTTACAGTGGAGAGGCTACCTTAAATGCCCTTCCCTGATAATGACCTTGATAACTACCTTATGTGCCATCACAGAGCCCTCATCTAGTAGCTGATGGAATCAGAAGCAGACACCTACAACTAAACACTGAGTGGAACTCCTGGAATCTAGTTGTGAGAGGCAGGAGTGATGAGCAAAGGTGTCATGATCAGGTTGCAGAAACCCACAGCAACTGCTGACCTGAACAAGGGGAAGTTCATGGACCCCAGACTGATATCTGGGAAACCAACTCAGAACCCCTGAACATGGGTTTCATTTATGAGGCCTGGGCAGTCTAAGGGACCTCTGACAGTGGAACCAGGATGTATCCCTGGTGCACAAAAGGACTTCAGGAGCACATTCCCCATGGAAGGATACTCCCTTAGCCTAGAGACAGAGGGGAGGGCCTAGACCCTACTCCAAATGATTTCACAGATTTTGATGATCCTTCCTGGAAATCCCCACCCTCCCTGGGGAGTGGGGGGGATGGGACTGGTTGGTGATTGAGGGAGCATGGGAGGATGGGAGGAAGAGGGAACTGGGATTGATATGTAAAATAAGAAAAGTATAAAATAAAAAAAATTAAAGAAAATATTTCATCGGCTACCCTATCATTGTGAGTCTAAAGTCTTATATGTAACTTGTCTTTATTCCTAAGGAAAGCTATAACCACAATTATCTGTCTTCAACTTCATCAAAGACTACAGAATAATATGTATACTGTATAAGTGATAGGGACATCTCGCTAACTGGATAGTCATTCAAAGGTCTTCTGTAAATGGGCGCATCCATCTTTTTCCCATAGGCCATGCTGTATCTGGCAGACTTTTCAGCAATGCCGGAAACTTTAAACTGTCTCACCTGTGTTGGCAGTTAGTCAGTCACTTTTCTCTGTGTCTTCCAGAATTCCTGGCAGACTCTTCTATGATGCAGGGACCCTGTAGCACTGTTCATCTTGTATCAGCAGTCATGTTTCTGTGGGTCCTGCGTGTCCAGTTTATACAGTATAAAGTCAATCAGTCCAGACAAGAGCAGTATCTTGCCCAAATAGCTAGTCTTGCCACATTGGAAGCAAACTCCATAGAGTTTCTTTGATGTCCATCTTCCTTTCTGACACAGGTGGTGTTGCTTGGTGCAGTTGTGACTCAGTTAAAAAAAATAACCCTAAACCATTTTAAATGCCATATTCTGTAGGTCTTTAAAAGGTTTGAAGAATGTCTATCCAATTGAAATATATCTCCATATATCTAGAAAACCTAACCAACCTAACTATAACCTATGACTATTTATAATCTGTACTTAATTATACATTACATCCTTAAATGAGCTATATAAGCACAATACTTAAACAAGAGGAGAAAGATATATACATATATATGTATATATATATCACAAAATTGACCTTAAAATTTTATCAATAAATGAAAATTCATTCCAAAACAAAGCATTCATTTCTATACCATAATCCCCTTTTACCTTTAAAAAGAGATTGTTTGTGATCATTAACCATTTATAACCAACTCCATTTCAATGAAAACAGACATTTTATAGACAATATTTGGGAATTTAGGCATCATTGTTTCTAAACTGCTTTCTTCTGTTTGGGGACTCTGTAGTACCATGGGGATCCTAAGAAGGCACAGAAATCCTCACTGTAGTAGTCTGTAAGGCTGCCTTATCCCAGCTGTTTTGAATGTTGGATCACTTGGGACTTTTGCCTTGAAATCATAAAGAGCTGTGATTTATATACACATGTATGAATATAACAACAATCAAATAAAAAACAGACTATGGATTTAAAAAAAGAATAAGGAGTTGAAGGGAAAGGGGACATGATGTAATTATATTAAAAATAATCAAAAGACATAAAAGTATGATGGCATGCATTTGGAAGAAAGAGTCCAGAATGACTAAGAAGGAGATTGAAGAAGGTAATGAGAGTGAATACTATCAAAATACATAATGTATATATGAAATTGTTAAAGGATAATCTCAAAAAACCTTAAAAGACAATAAAAAGGAATCAAGATTCTGAAGAATGTTCTTGACCTTTAACTGAAACAGTAACCTTTTATTGTTTCATTCAAGGAGATAAATAAAACATACACCAAGACTTTTGCTAAAGGACTAGCAGTGCACATTTCCAAAATGACAGCATGTTGGGTTCTCTCTACATGTTTTTCAGTGTTGTATTTTGAAACTGATGGTAAGATATTCATTAAGGCCAAATAACATGTCAACAGATTGTACTAAACGGTTTTGTAACTCTAAGATATAAAATGAAAACTTGCAAATAGTAATTCTAATCCCATGATGATAATTAATGTAGACCAACAAATTACATATATTTAGTAAAAACAATAGAAGGTGAACAAATTCCTCTATTAACAGGAATATATTAATATTTACACACATATGGGACAACATGTTAAAATGCAGTAATATTTTATATTTTGTAGCTATTGTTTACTTCATAGCTCTCAATTTACATTTATTTTATAGCAAATAATTATTCTTATAATGGAAACAACAAGGTTTTTTAAAATTATAAGCCCAACTTTTGACAGAAAAGAAAAAAATCAATTGATTGAATAATTAGGTGAATTTTTGGTATGGCGTTATTACAAATAAATGATGAAAAGAGCACTTGTTTGCAATGTACATTATTAGCCAAACATTTAGTGGCTAAAAACATACAGTGAGCTTTTAAAAGTTTATCAGTTAAAACCAAACATCAACAAGAAAATGCTCAAAATGCCTAAATGTAAAGATTACAAAAATTTTAAGCAATAATGTCACATCAGTTTCATCTTACATGTCACAACCAACCAACCAATCAAAGAGCACTTGTTAAAACTCTGTCAGCATAGATAAGAGTCCCCATGATCCTTCTGCAATACCAGCTGGCCATATTTAACAAGATAATAAATATTCTTTATTTTTAACCTGTACATTTTTCAGAGAAAAACTGCCAATATAGAAGAAGGCTGCATTAATTTTTATTTGCTCAAATTTTCACCAATCAGGACACTGCATCATGGCTTATGTAACATGATTATAGTGCAATGATTAAAAGGCAAATCTATGGTGACATGGATCAGGGAACTCATGTATGAAATTATCAACAGTAAGTAAACAAAACAATAACAACAAAAAGCAAACAGACAAAAGAAGTAATGTGAATTTGGGAAGAAAAGTAGTTTTTGTACGTTAGCGAGGAATTGGTAAGGAAGGAATGAGGGGTGCAATTGATCCAGACACTTGATATACATGCATAAACATTAAATTGAAATAAATATTAAAAGGTGAAAAGACAGAACTTCTGCACTGAAGGATGCTTGTTCTAAACCCTTATAAACAATATATGTAAAGACTGTAGTTTTAAAGGAAACTAAGAAAATATCAGGAATCTAAAGGTCCCTGAATGGTAATGTAGCTGTCAGACATCCTAAATATGAGTGATTGGGTTGGAGAGATGGCTCCTTAGGTAAGAATATTGGCAACCAAGTCTGAATTTCTGAGTTTGCTCCCTGGAATTTAGGTAGGAGCAGAGAATCTACTCCTGTAAGTAGTTCTTTGACCACTACATGAAAATCCTGGCATGTACCCTGCCAAATATCCCAATAATATTGTCCAAGTTTTAAATGGATTTTCTGTCAGTAGGAGATTGCTATGGGATTTATAAAGCAATGATTTTCTTAAGTTGTTGCTGAAACATATTATACATTTTTCTTCTAAAATTATATGAAATTACAATAAAGTATATAATAATTATGTATAATAATGAGAACTCTAATATAAATAATGAAAAGATACTATGTTTAATTTGGTAGTTTATAATATGTATACATTATGATCTAATTTGTTTTGTTATTAATCACATAGTCAAAAGTATTGCAATTAAACAAATTGCATAATTTAAATGAGAAATTGAGTTACCAAACATTATATTGCTTTTAGTTTTATAAACTTAAAAATATCATAAATTAAAGAAATCTTGTATGTATGTTTGTATTTGCATAGGGAGAATATTGAGTATTTTTCTAGAGATATTAATATAGGTTTCCAGAGGTCATGATTCGCTTTGAAATAGAGCTGAATAAAAAGAAATAACTGAAAATATTGTATAACATTAATTGAAATGTTTTAGTTTCAAATATATAGCATAAAATCTGCAGAGGAATTTTGTAATAGAACATTTTCATTAACATTTGGTTGTAAACTGAGGAGGGATGTGATTTTGATGTTGTTTCTGTTGTTCTTTGCTTCCAATACACTCCTAATAAGAACGCCGAGTCACTGTTGTGTGTGCTTCATAAAATGTGGAGGAAGCCTTGTCAGCTGCATGTCTTTCTTTCCCTGGAGAAGACAGCCTGGCAACTCCAGAAAGAGACTTGCTAGTCAGTACCCAGTGCCAGCTTATACCTTGTGGTTGGAGAGACTTGTTTCAGAATGCCACAGCTTCATTATGTCACCTTAATTTGTGCCATCGTTTTCCTTTCTGCATCTACAACTAAAGCCTAGCCAAACTGGCCTTGGCTCTTTCCTGAACTTATCAACCACAGCCTTTTCACAAGATCAAGAAATGCCCTCCCACAAAGAGTCACATCTCTTTAATTTTCTTATTATTATTCTTGTACTCAAACCCTGTATTGATAATCACACTTGTTTCTCTCTACATGAGGTATACTCCATGACTCACTTCAATGCCACTGAACAACAGATCACACATTATTGCTTTTATTGTTATTGTTATTAATTTTGCTTGGCATTTATCAGTACCTGATCTATTTGTGTTTATCTACTCATTTAGTTATCACTCAAGTTCTTTTTAACAAACTGTAAATAGCATGAGGAACTTTGATTTAAGATGTATCTCCAGATACTAGCTGATAGAGGTGCTGTGAAAACAAATATTGAATGATTAAATTAATATAACATATTTACTGACAGCTTAAAAATCAAATCTCACTCAACAAGACAGCTCTGTAATCTTTCAGCGTCAAAATAAAGAATAAAGTCTAAGTGAAAGTTTGACTATATTTTTAAATTGTGTGTGTGGAAATTGGGATGGGATAGGTCTTGGATATAGGCTGTTTAGATTCTATCCTACTTCTTCAGAGCAGCATGGCCTGATTTAATACATAAATTTGTACACTGGAGACTGAAATTTTAGTCTCTGAGTATTTCAGCCTTGCCTAGAAGAAACAAAGCCACACATCCCGAAAGACTGATATAAGCCTGGATCATGCAGGCATCTGGAAACTTGAATGTATTGAAAACTAAGGCCCTCCCCTTTTTCCTGTGCACCAGGTACATCTATACAATTGCCTAACTCATCGAAAATGAGCGGAGCCTCATATCATTTGAAATTAAGTTTTCAATCCACCCATGGATAAAGATAGAAGTCCTGACTGTAGCCAGTCAAGATATCAGCAAGGTATTTAAAAAAGAAAAGAAAAGCAACCTGAAGACCATAATAAATTCGAGGTGTGATGAGGAAAAAACATCCCATAGAGCATAGTGGGTCTATCTTAAACTGACTTAGAAACTTGGAATGCTCAACAATTTTGAGAATGGAAAGGCACATTTAAACAGTTAAGGTTGAGAATAAATAATACCTATCAAAGTCAAATCACAGTTATAACTATGATCAAACCCCAAGTAGCTCATTAACAACCTCCACCTCCGCAACTCCTATGTAGTTAGATATGCAGCTCTTCAAAATTAGAGAGAAACAGAAACCTCTGTCTAAACACTCCTCTGTGTGGAGAACAGTGACTACTCTAGGATGGATTGTTAATCATTCTTCCACTACTTACATCTGTATCGATGATTTCTAGGGTAGAGAAAGCCCTACCATAAAAGATATTTGTTTTATAAACTTGGTGTGAGTGTGAAATGTGGATCTCATTTATGTATCATGAACAAATGCCATATGCGTCTTCCATCTTTTCTTCCTGTCTTGTATACAAACATTTGACTCTCCATAAGTTTACTCCTACAGTCATGAACTTCTCTGAGATATTATTTTTTACCTTGACCTCAATTTATATATCTAGGAAGTATAGTTCTTTCAAGTTTCAATACAGTGCAAGGTTTTTGTAGCTATATACTGAAGGCTAAGTTTTAATAGAAGTTGTATCCCATTCCATGGACTATAACATTCATAATAAAACTCATTTAAGCTGCATCATTCCCAATGTTATTTACACAATTGATTGTGATACCTTGGAACATCTATAAAGTTTTAGTAGTACACAGTGCAACACCTAAACAGATTAGAGAGATCTATAGTATCTTTAGGAGCTTCTGGCTACGAATTATTTTCACCTTCATTATCTGTGAATTGGTTATCTATCTGTAGCACACTGTAAAGACAGCTTATTAACATTGATGGACTCCTGTTGAAATTTACTTCCTTAAGAAAAAGTACCACAGGCAAGTATTCTTGAATAAAGAGGACAGCGGAATTCTCTTCCAAAATATATTCCTTGTGTGTATTGAGGCATGTATTCCTATTTGCAAGGGGAATGTATTAATTGTGATTAACCTCAAAGTTGCTTAGTGACTCAAATATCATGATGTATGTTAATGTGGAATGGACAATATATATATAAAAATACCATTATCATTTCTTTGTTCTGCTTAGGAATACCTCAGATTGCTTATTGCAAATATAATTACATATATACATATAACTATTTATACATATATATTTACATTGGGTAATCTATCCTGGGGTTTTGGTTACATTAAAGTTCTGACACCATTTTAATAGCTCATAAATTCCTTTGATTTATGAATATTACAGAATTTTATAAGACCTATTAAATATTTTTGTAATTTTTTTCATCTTAATATTGAAATAACTGAGTTGCATAGGTAGAAGCAGTCCAGTGTTGACCCTCTCCCAGCATATGGAGGAGTTGTGAACTGCACACCTTCAGTTGCATAGGGTAAAATGTCTTGATTTATCCCTGAGCAGTAACAACAAAAGGCAGAAAGATCTGTGATCTCCCTTACCTTGGGAACATTACTGTGTCTAATGAAGTCTTTGAAAGTTGGTTAAAGGTTTACTGATTTGTTTTTCTTCCCCTTAATCTTCTTTGTGTTTTGTATGCTACCAAAATAGGTACTTTGTCAACTTCAAGTGCATTTCAGGCTTCAAAAAAGGAACTCTTATTTTTCTGCTCCTTAACTCATCTGTTTCTGCAGAGAAACAAATCAAGTTCAAGAATGAATGCAGCATCCTATTACTGTACACTGATTTGAAGTATAATTCAATTATCTGTTCCAAAAAAGATAAATGTGTACTTATGAATGTAATGCCACATACATAAATTATGGATCTAGGATCATAATTGTCAAAATCCTGCCTATTAACTTACTGAGAACCAGTGTGAAAATATTGAAACATGGAACAATTCCCTAAAGAGTCTAGATATTTTAGTAAACCATTCATTTTTTTTTTCATTTTTCATTAAGTGATTTGGATTGCCTTTCTAGTATTGAGGATGCACTTCCTGGTAACAGCAGACATGCAGAAATCTAACAATGTCTTTGGAAACATCATAAACATTCCTGTGTCACGATAACTTATTTTATTAGCACAAAATAATAATCTCAATTCTTATAATAGATAACATTTATTGAAATAAACCATATTAAATCTTTCTAGCCATAATTTTCTCAGAGTGAAACATATTCTAACTGAATTTTAGGACATGTTATGTGTAACCTGTTATTTCCTCTCAAGTTAATACCATTTGGATAAAATATGATTATGATTTATATCTTTATCAATATGGTAATATGCCACAAGACCATGAAACATTTTGCTTTGGTGTTTTAATTTGCATACTTGAGACCACGCCCAAGAATGTACATGGGAAAAAGTATACACATAGCTAAATGTGGAGGGATACCCTGGTGGGTTCTGTGTACTTACCTTGTGTCGGGCACTTTAGTACATTATTACCAAAGTTTTCAATCAAAACAAATATCAAAGATGATTTGCTTTCTTTTTTTCTTTCTGTTGTTTATATAGAAGACAAATTCCAATGGATTTAATTGAGTAAATTTCTTACTAGAGAACTGTTTTAGTCATTAGAAATTATAGATAACTGTAAGAAGTAAGGTTTTTCCTCCCACTGCTGGTCTTGTCCGCCACCGTGCCAGCCCCAATTAATACACCAAGACTCTGTATTTGATATAATGCTGTTGGTCAGTTACTTGTTTCTTATTGGCTAGCTCTGTCTTGAATATTAACCCATTTCTATGTATTTCCACGTGGTTTCACCTTACCGGGGAGTGGGCCAGGTCTCCCTGGTCTCTCCAAGCTGACTCCTCCTTACTACTTCCTCTTTCCTCCTCATCTCCTAGTCCCTCCTATCTTGCTTTCCATTTGGCCAACAGTGCTTTATTCATTAACCAGTATGAGAAACATATTTACAGAATGACATCTCCAATCATCATTTAAATTCTGGTAAGAATTTTCTAACACATATGAACCCAATTTAACTTGTGAGGTAAGATGGGCAGTCATGGCGTACACCTTTAATTCCAGCATGTGGGAGGCAGAGGCAGGTGGATCTCTATGAATTCAGGCCAGCTTGGTCCACAGTGTGAGTTCCAGGACATCCAGAGATAAACAGAGAGACCCTGTCACAAAATGGAAGAAAGAGAGACAGAGATAGAGACACACAGAGACAGATAGACACACAGAGAGACAGAGACCGAGACAGAGAGAGAGAGAGAGAGTTTTCAGACTATAGAGTTAAAAATTCATAGTGGTCAAGGAAATGTATTCTTTAAAACATAGTGACTGTTACTGGCCAATGCGCAACTATAAACAATATCTATCATCAATAAAATGGATTATTACGTTTTATATACATGAACAAGGAGATACTATAGTGCAGCAAAAAGGAACAGTTTAACAATTTCATGCAGCAGTATTGATGGATGTCACAAACATACATAATATTGGAAAATAAGCCTCAGAGCACATGTTGTATCCCACCCAAAAGTCATATTTCACCTGCTGTTTCATTCATGATAGTTGTTAGACTCTGGAGAATTCTAAGTGCCTCGAGTAGAAATAAAGGTGTGCCTACTTAGTGGAGGTAATGAACTTGGTTGATCTTGAAGTTAGTCACACAAACATTTTCTGTATAGCAATACAGAAAGTGCCACAATTAATGATAAAAGGACTTTTCTTTCTGAAAATACACATTGAAAAACACCCCCAAAACCAACAGAGAATACATCTGAGAGTGAACCCATAAACATTATGGTCTATCTAATAGGAGAGACATTAAGAAACAATTATAATAATAATGGACTTAATGTGAGTTTTACTACATAGATTGAAAGATAATTGTAGAAGTTTCCAAGGGAGCTAAACTACACACTAATGAATTATGAAGACACTGTAATGAATCTGAAGATTGAGGAGAATACTAAAGATTATGAAGGCATAGGATGAAAGGAATTATGGAAAGCATGAGAGCATAGATTGAGACAACGGCAGGTAAAAATTTCAGACATCCTTTATGTTGAGATTCAGCTGTGCTCATTCCCTGACTTGATAAAAAGAATTAGAAATGTAATAAATGAAGATCTGAATGCCATTATGCCAGTTGGAATTTACTCATGGTATATGACACTATTCTTGGGAGATGTGAACAACATCTAATCAATCAAGATAGGGCACAGATGACAAACCAAACTAATACAGGATACCAATGTCATGTTACTACCAAAGTCTGACTTAGTGAACCATACGTTTTATAAGGGTTACCTACAGGAACATGTGTGAGCAGATCCTTGTATGAACAGGCATGAAACAATGAACAGTCTATCAGTATATCCTACAACACCAAGGGTGACAGCTAATGAAAACCGGAAACTGTGGATTCACTGAACAGCATGCAAGCCACTCGAGGGTTTTGACAGCATCTTTTCCAGGTGTCTCAGTTACTCTGAACCTATTCCAGGCTGTTCATCTTATCTGGGCATGACTCGTAGCAGTCTATAGTGAATATATATGTTTGGGAAAAGACATTACAAGTAAATATAGAGCCTCAGAGACGTTTGAAGCTTAATGAGCTTCCCTGGAGGATGGAATACTTCACCTCCCTTTAGAACATAGTGATGTTGCGTGTGCCCTTTAACATCTTGTGTCTTGAGGATCTGCTGTCCCGGAACTTTGAAACGAATTGCCACACAACAATGCAGAGAAACAGCATGAATGGAGATATATGAGATGCTCACAGACATTTGCTCATCTATGTTCATAGCAGATTTATCTGTAATAGCCAGATGCTGAAAACAACCTATAAGCCCCTCAATGGAAGAATGGATTTAAAAAATGTGGTACATTTACACAGTGGAATATTAATCTGCTGTTAAAAATGGCAGTATGAAATTTGCTGTCAAATTGATGGAACTAGCAAAGATTACCCTGAGTCAGGTACCCAGGACTAGAAAGACAAACATGGTATCTCATCACTTATAAGAGGATATTAGGTATAAAGTAAACAATAACCAGGCTACAATCCACAGACTCAGAGAAATTAAGAAACCAGGAGGGCTCAAGGAGGGATACATGGATCTCACTGTGAAAGAAAAGCAGAAAAGACATCTCGAGTGGAAAGAGGGGGGGAAGTTTTTGATCAGAGCATGGTGATGGAAACAGGAAGAATCAGGTGCAATGATGGAGGAAGAGAGGTCTTGGTGAAACACCTGGAATCTAGGGCATCTCTGGGAGGAGCTAGAAACCTAGTACAATGGAAACTAACATCAGTCTATGAGAGTGACACTAGCCAAGTCTCCTGGCAATGGATGACACAGAGGATCAACCAGCCATCTCCTGTAACAAGGCAAGACTTTCCAGTGGAGGAACTGGAACACCAACCCAACCACAATAACTTAGACCTAAAATTTGTCCTGCCTCCAAGAGGTGCTGTGGTAAAGGTGGCCAAAAATACTGGGACCAGCCAATGACTGGCTCAGCTTGAGAGTCATGCCATGATAGTAAGTCAACTTCGAGGGCTAGGCCTCAGAGGAGGCATAGCCCAGAGACTTAGGATAGGATCAGATAAGACTGAGGAATAATGTCAGTGAAGCGAAACTATTTCTAACAGTAGTCTGATGGGAGATGTCATTCTGTATATGTTTCTCATACTGGTTAATAATAAAGCACTGTTGGCCAATAGGAAAGGAAGATAGGAGCGACTAGGAGACAAGGAGGAAAGAGGAAGTAGTAGGGAGGAGTCAAGATGGAGAGTCTGGAGAAAGCAGTATGCCGCCGGCTCCCCGGGAAGAGAAATACATAGATCAGCAGAAATGGGTTAATAATTAAGGCAGAGCTAGCCGATAAGAAACAAGTAACAGGGCCAACAGCATTGTATCAAATACAGAGTCTCAGTGTGTTATTTGGGGCTGGTGCGGCAGTGGGACAAGATCAGCTGTGGCAGGCAGAAAAACCGTACACGTTACAGTAGTCTGCTATATACATAGATTGTTGCCTAACTCATTTGTCAGCTGAGAAGTTTCACCTAACAACTGATGGAAACAGATTCAGAGACCCACTGCCAAACATTAGGCAGAACTGCAGGAATAGAGTGGAAGAGAGTTAGGAAGGACTGTAGGAATCAATACGAGAAGGACAATACAAGAAAATCCAAAGAATCATCTAACCAGGGTTCATAGAGGCTCACAAAGCCTGAAATGATAACAAGGCACCTATGTGGGAGTGACCCAGGCATTGTGCATATATGTTGCAGTTGTGTAGCTTGCTCTTCTTGTGGGACTCCTAGCAGTGGGAGCAGGGGCTGTCTCTGACTCTGTTGACTCCTTTCCTCCAGTGTGATTGCCTGCTACAGTCTTAATAGGAGAGGGAGGTGCCTAGTCTCTCTGCAACTTGATATCCAAAGGAGGCCTGCTGTTTCTGAAAAAGGAGCAAAGGGGGAGAAGGAGGGATGAAGTGGGGAGTTTGGGGGGAGGAACTGGGAGTAGAAGAGGGAGGGGAAATTGTGGTCAGGATGTAAAACCATAAAAACCCTTGATCTGGGGGAGGTAAGGATAGAAATGGACGAGCAGAATCCTTGAGGCAGACTTTGAGTAAGTCAGTGTGGAGCTCTAGGGCATGAGCTAGTACTGTTAGCATCGTCAGCATTTTTTCATTCTTGGGGAAAGCATCAGCTCTTTTCCATGAGCTGAATCACATCAAGTCCAATGAACTAATATTACCTCCTGAAGATAAAGTGAACTGTCTGTGTGTCTGTGGCTCTAACCACCAACCTTCACAGTATAACATACGTTAGTGTGTGTTACGACACACGAAAGTGAACACCATGCAGTACTTCCTTGTAGTGCATCCTTGATGAACTTCCAAGTTGTAATAAATTTTAGTTTTTCTTGCGTTGTATTAGGAGAAGGACGCTAACATACATAATAAAGCCTGTTAGTGTTCCATTCACGTTAGCTATCAACAGATTTTTGTTGTAAAAGGGCGTCCTTCAACTTACTCATTGTTAGTATCTCTCCTTACAACTTGTAATGGATTCATATCTGTTGATTTTGCCTATAAGAGTGATTGCATTTTCTGAATGCTTTAGTGTAATTTGGAAGAAAACCCAACTGGTTTCTACCCTTTGATATGTTAATATTACTTTCCTTGAGTATCAGGAATTTCAATGCCCAAAGAAAATGCCTATTCCCAAAAATACATATTTATATGTTTTGAATGTGTACAAAGAAATTTTATGTCTCACTTTTGCATTAGTGCATGAGCTTTCCAACAATAGCATAAAGCAATTATTACCTTTTCTCATGCTTCCAGTCTGCTTTGTTGTGAAAAAGACTAAACAACTTCCGTTATTTTTCTGATTATGAATTTAATGATGAATAATATATTCATCTAAAATAATTCTTTTATATTTCTAACATTTTAAATGCTACTTTTGTTTCATTTTCAATTTCAGTTTTTCTGTGAAAATTTAACTGTGTTGCATGATTTAAATATGAATGTGAATGAGGAAATGAATAAGGAACCTGGGGGATTTCGGAGGAAGGGATGGATGGCTCCTATAGGAGATTGAGGAAACATATTAATGACTGGGATTAACTGTCCACTTGGCCTTGACATAGATGGGTATTGGACAGACAGAAAAAAGAGATCATTTATGCTGAGACAGTAAATTATACCACAGGCAAAAACTTCAAGTTATAAAAGGGTTTGCACTCTTTAAGTAAGGGAGAATTCTCAGTGTGAGTGTTGAACTTAGTTCAGGAAGTAGAATAAGGAATGATCAAGTCATGACGTTGATTGCATTTGGTATTTGATTCATGTATTTCAAGGTGAACAGTGAGTGCCTGGTAGAAGACCTTGTGTTTTCTTAGGCTCTCTTACACTTTACTGATACTAATCTATATATCCGTAAGTAGTGCCTATGTTATTATTTTTCACAAAACATTCAGTAAACACCTTTAGTGACTGACAACATCCTTTGATGTGTGTAAAGATAAAAATGAAAAAAAAAATGGTTTTCTCTGTTATAATAGAGAGTGGCTTTGTAAAATGGCAGTGAGAAATTGGTCTGAGAAAGAGTAAATAAGAAAAAACCAGATTGGATTTGAGATTACTTGGTTTTTTTTTTTTCTGACTGTAAGCATTTAAAAGAAATTGTGTATTAGTATCAAAAGTTTAGAAACATTTTTCATAAAAATAGGCAGTTGTGCATGATGTCATTAAGTCACAATGAAACTTGTCTGTGTACAATAATGCTTATAAACTTCTAAAACTATTCAGGCAAAGAACAGCATTATAGCATGCAGTCAAGTTTATATATTCATTTTCATTTCAGGCAATTCTGAAAAATGCCTTTGAATATTGGATCAATTTTGTGTATTTGCCAATCTATTTTTCTGTGACAGCAAAAATATTCAAGAGATAACTAGAAATTGGATATGAAATAACAGTTGAGTTTTAAAATTGCATTTTATTTTTGCTGATGAATAATTGGTATGCATCTAAAGGTAATACTTTCTTATGGGCTGGGGTATCCTGAGGCATCTCTGAAAAATATTTTTTTTTCCTGTGCAAACAAATTGAACTCAAAGATTAAAGACTTCATGGCTGTGATTTTAAGTTGGATTTATTGATACCCATTCTTATTGAGTGTGAAAACAGATTGATGAACAATTTGTTTTATCCTCATGTGGAAAGGTGGAACTACTCAAGAGGATTTTTAGTAGCTTGATGGTTTTATTTTTCCAGTAAAATATGCCCACTTTAATAACCAAGAGGAACTAATTTTTTTAAATGATAAGGTTTAAGAGTTATATTGCATTGTGGAAATCAGATAAGATAGTCCCCTGGAATGTATACTTTGCTTAAAATTTTACACATGTTGAAAGAAAGACAACACAAAACAGCATCAAATGGAACAGCTAAGTAACTTTAACTTTTAAAATAAAATGCCACAAAGAATAAAGTGATATAAATTATTGTGAGAGAAAAGGCTTATATTCTTACTTTATTAAGTGAAGCATAAATGTACATATCTGTCCAGTCACTTTCTGTTTACACAAATGGAGCTTGTACTGTCAATATCTATGTAGCCCTGAGTATTTTTCATTTCATGATAGCTGACATTTTTAACCAGAATCACAGCTATTTTTCATTAGTTCAATAATCTATATATCACTAATATGCATATCAAAGGAAGGGCTTTCAGCTAAATAAGTGCTTCAAGATTAAACAGAAATCAATAATTCCATCACTTCAGCCAGAGACTAAAATTTCATTAAAAATTTTGTGCTCTAAATATTTTTGTTTCCTTTCCTAAGGAATAGTTATCGCATAGTATAATCCTCAACTGTAGCTTATTGTCATATGGAAGTCATAGCATGTTATGTAATACTAGTGAAAGACATTTGTCTTTGTAACTTTTACCACTGAAAATGATTGTTTCTCTGTAAGAAGGAAAACTCTAGAAGAGTTGCTTTTTCTGGAGTAGCTGCTGCGCGACAAAAGACTCCTGTTGTGGTTTGAATAAGAATGGGCTCATCAGCTCATATGTCTGTATACTTAAGTCTCCAGTTGGAGTAACTGTTTGGGAAGAATTAAGAGGTGGGGCCTTATTGGAAATGATGTGTCACTAGGGGTCTAATTTGAGGCTTTAAAAGACTCCTGCCATTCCTTGTTAGGTCTCAGCTACTCCCTGTGGATCAAGATGTAAGGTCTCAGCTACTACTCCAGCACCATGTCTGTCTGCCTGTTGCCATGCACCACAATGGGACAGTCATGGACTCTGAAATTGTAAGCCACGAATAAATTCTTTACCAACTTGCCCTGGTCATGGTGTCTTACTCTGAACTGAGACAGGTGCAATATATATATATTTATATATATATAAAACCCTGGTATGTCAAGGTGCACACATGATCCCAACACTTTGATGTGGAGACAGAAGGATCCCACCAGGGGTTCTTGGGGGAGACAATGTAAGCAATTGTTGAAATTTAAGTTTATGGTGGTAGGGTTTAAAGAAGACCCCTATATTGATTTATGGCTTGTGCATATCCATGCATAGGGACACACCTCTACCATAAACACAGACACACAAACACCTACAAACACGAGAGAGAGAGAGAGAGAGAGAGGAGAGAGAGAGAGAGAGGAGAGGGTGTAAGCCAAAATAAAGACAATTTTCAAGACTTTATAACCTTTATTGATGATATTAAGGACAACAATCATTCAGGTACCAGGAAATATCAATGGCTAGAGTTTATAAGAGATAACTGGCTGAGGAAGGATAAATGAGCACTGAACAGAAAACAAATTAGTGGCTTATAATATTATATAAACCTGTTTATTTGGTAAAAAGAAAAATAGCAAATACTGTATTTAAAATTTTTCGTGATTTTGGTATCAATCATAAAAATAAAACAGAAACATGGACGTATCTGACTTCGAGGATATTTTCTTAACCACATCACTACAGCCTAATCCACATTAGTGTGTCCCAAATATCTGTATATCGTAGAAGGCTTGACTAATACTGTGAAGAATTCCATGAACAAAGTCAGTTGCTAAAAGCATGAGCAGCCAGTGTGGTGTCCTGTTCTCGTTTACACAGCTCCCTGAAAACAGCACCTTCAGGAACAGGAAGACGCTGGCATTGAAAACACTTTCTGTTTGGTATGCACTTTGGTCATGAGCACTTCAATTTCCATTTGTCTTCTTCTAACTCAGATGGGTTTTAACATGCCCCGGGAGTTTATATACAGCAAAAGGGCATCGTCTGCTTCTTGCAGAGATGAAAACCTGATCACTTCACCAGCTGACCTGCATTTGGAGCCTCTGGGCAGAAGGCCAACAGCCACAGAGCATTAGAGCAAGGAAAAAAACCTCTGGAGTTCATATCCAGGAAGCTATTTTTCAGTGCCCCCAGGGATCAAAGGCGAGGACGAAGCAGATTCCTTATAACTGGGTAGCATAAACTGATAGTAGCATGAATAAATAGCAATGTTTGAGGTTAAGTTAAGACAGGGACCGTCCTTTTTGCTAAAAATTCTCAAGTGAATCAGTTTTGATACTTAATTGTATTAATGAATGATGAAAACACTCATCCCCTTGAGCTCCAACACATGCTAAAAGTGTTTACAGAACAGAATAAACAGAATATAGAATATAGCACTGATGAATGGTGTTTTTTTTATTTTCAGTATAAAGCCAGAAAATGGAAATTACTCCTCCATAAATAGCATCCTTTTTTTATATGTCATTTGTTAGTTATATTTTATTATATCAGTTTCACCTTGATAATATACAGATTAGATACTATGATACATGAAACTGTTTCCTTTCTCTGGAAAACTGCCAAAATAGTTAAGATATGTTGCTTCTTGCTTTCTGGGGAATAAAGGATGGGGTATTCTTTTTTCCTGTGAATAATATCTTCCCACATCTTCTGTCACTCCAGAAGCTGTCTCAAGAAATTGTATCTATGTTTCTTACACTTCTACCATCCATTTCTGCCTTCGCCTCAAATGCTTATTGATTTTAATTTAATACCAGCCTGAACCCTTTCAGGGAGGCTTGATATTGTTACTCTGACTGGCATCAGTAAAGGAATAAAGAACGGACATGTGGGTACAGAATATCTGGGAGCAGATGGTTTGTGTACACTCTAATGGAGGCACACCAAATACCAACACACCCCAGAGACTCAGTGTGTGCATTCAATAGCAGCATAGTGGGGAAAAGGTAGCTAGCTAGTTTGTAGGAAATCTGAATAAGTGAGTCGTCTCAGTCTGCAGCCATCTGGGCTGTAGTTGCTAGTTTTTATGCACGATGATCAATTGCTTGTACTTGAACTCCTGAGTAATAGTGTACCATCCCTCTGAGTCCTCCTTGGGAAGCCCTGCACTGGCGGCACCCATGTCAACAATACACATTTATGTAGGACATCACTCACTCAGGGCTTCCTCAAATTCTGTCATCTCCTCTTCTTATTTGTTAAGTGTTCAAGATTGATCTGATTAAAGAGGATGTTTGAAGCAATACTCAACACCAGATTCTAAAGTCAATAAGAAAGATTTTAACAGCTGCTGTTCACCCCCAAAACAAAAGAAATATTTTACCAAGAGATTAAAACCTTCATACTTCAGCAATTTATTATTTCAAAACATTTTATCTCTTTTTATGATAATTTTTAAATTTAAATTTTAACAAGCTTGTTTTCCATGTCAATCCCAGTTCCCTCACCCTCATGCTCTGCCCAACCCCCCCCTAAACCCCTATCTCATCCCCTATATTCTCCTCAGAGAGGGTGTGGCTCTCCATGGGGAGTCTTCAAAGTCTGTCATATCATTTGGAGCAGGGCCTAGGCCCTCCCCTATGTGTCCAGGCTGAGAGAGTATCCCTCTGTGTGGAATGGTCTCCTAAAGTCCATTCGTACACTAGGGATAAATACTGATCCACTACCAGAGGCCCCATAGACTGCCCAGTCCTCCTAACTAACACCCACTTTCAGGGGGTCTGAGTCAGTCCTATGCTGGTTTCCCAGCTATCAGACTGGAGTCCATGAGCTCCCTTGTTCAGGTCAGCTGTCTCTGTGAGTTTCTCCAGCCTGGTCTTGACCCCTTTGCTCATCACTCATCCCTCTTTGCAGGTAGATTCCAGGATTTTGGCTCAGTGTTTAGCTATGGATGTCTGCTTCTGCTTCCATTAGTTATTGGATGAAGGCTTGTGTTTGTCTTTTTGTGCATTTTCAATACAAGGATTTACATTGAAGTTGATGAAAATTAAGACAAGGAGATAAAGGAAATATGAAGGAGATGGTTTCTAGTCTGCTTCCCATTGCTGTTATCAACAACTTAACCCAAACCAACCTGGAGTAGAAAGAATTTATTTGATGTGCACTTCTTGATCATAGTCCATGGTCGCAGGAAATCCTGACAAAAACTTAAGCGGAGGTAGAAACCACTGAAAATACTGCTTCCTTGTGTATCTCATGCCCAGGGATGGCACTATACCCAGTTTGAAGGCCTCTCCTACATCAATCCACAACAAGGATATAAAAGCCTCATAGTCATGTGCACAGGCTAGTTTGATAGGTGCGGTTACTCTGCCTGGGTATATGTAGGTTTGTGTCAAAGAGACAGAAACAATTAATATAAGAGATAACATTTTAAAATACTTTTTGTTGTTATTTTAAGAGGGGGGAAAATGAGCAGGCAAGATGTAAGATGTAAATCCTGGCTGCTATTTAGAAGACAGAGTTAGAAAAGAGTGAACTATGTGTCTTTGAGGATGGGTTCAAGAAAGTACAAATTATCTTAAGGTACATTACATTTTTTATATTGTGGAGCATTTGTTTTACATTGTAAAGATGTGTTACTTTTGTTTATACTGCATTTGTTTAACACTGTGAAGCTGTGAGTCTTTGATTGGTCTAAAACACCTGATGGTCTTATAAAGAGCTGAACAGTCAGTAGCAAGGCAGGAGAGAGGATAGGCAGGGCTGGCAGGCAGAGATAGTTAACAGGAAGAGAAATATGAGAGAAAGGAGTAAGGAGCAAGATAGATCAAGAGGATGCCAGGGGTCAGCCACCTCTGTCTGATGTAAGAGTGAAAGTAAGGTTTATAGAAGTAAGGAAAGGAAATAGCCCAGAGGCAAAAGGTAGATGGGTTAATTTAGGATAAGAAATGCAAGCAAGAAACAAGCCAAGGTAAGGCAGAGCATTCATAAGTTAGAATATAGGCCTCCAAGCATGTGATTTATTTGGGAGATGGGTGGCAGATCCCCCCTCCCAAAGCCAAGAATAAAACAACAGATCACAGTTCAGCAATGACTGTAGGTGAAGCGTTTATTAGGGCTGGGATTTCCTAAGAAAAAGAGTGCAAATGTCATCTGTCAGGGCAAGAGTGCTTAGGATTTGGGCTATTATACAGAAAGGAGATACAAATGAGTAAGGAAAAATGTTGATTTCTGAGTGGAAACTCTCTAAATCCAGGAGACTTGGTGAAGATTTGTAACTGCCAGAAAAGTTCCTGTCACTCGCTGTCCTTTAGGTAAGAAGAATTTCTGTGTGTATGCTTTCAACTTTGTCTTTGGAGCATTTGCCTGATCCTTTATCAGCACCTTGGTTTAAAACAGCATAGGGTCAGTATCTCAGAGTTTAAATAATATGCCCTCTATCCTTTGTCATCTCAATACTCTTCCATAAAGAATCACATAAAAGCTAGTGTATTTGTTATAAGGCTCTAGCAGTTTAGGTTGTTGGGCTAAAGGCCTCAACTCTTTGCATACTAAACTCTCCACCCCAACACATTGTTTTACCAGAGTAAGTGAGTTGATGAGGCTACACTAGAGAAGGCTCAGATGGAAGAGAGGGGTATAAGTAAATATGCAAGACAGGCAAGCACATACAAAGCTATAGCTCAGGCACTCTGAATGTTCAAACTGAATTTCTGATAATACTTCCTAAAAGTGCTTACTGAAAGAGGAATAATGAGTAATGGTAAGTTCCTGCCTACCCTCTACCCATGAAGGATGTAAACATTTATGGCCAAATACAACCACTCAATGTTCTCATTTGATATCATCTTCCTATACACCTGCAAAGGGTTATTTGTTTCTTAAAAGAGTAATAGCAGTTGAGAAACTAGTATCACTTAGATGAAAGGACATCAAACTATGAAGAAACTTACATTAAATAATCACATGTCACTTGGTTAGATGAGACACCACAACTCTAGTTCTTCCTGGTCACATAAACAGAGGCACTAAATAATTCATATTATTCATGTCTATTTACATCAGTGACATTCACTTGTGAGTCATTCTAATTACATGGAAAATTCAGTAATCTTTCTGAATTTTTTGTTTCTTTTGTTTTGTTTTGTTTTATTTGATGGACATGATAAGAGACACTTTCTGGCATCTACTAGATGTCTCATCGTTTGGGATATGACCATAGAAACTTGTTTCTAGTCTAAAACCACACACATACACGGGTTAGATGTTTTCCAGAGTAACAGAATTATATACTCAATCTCTCTATAGGTAGAAAGAGTAAATTGTTTGATGAATTACATGCTGTGGTCCATCCAATTTTACAATAGTTGGCTATGAGGAAAAAAGTCCAAGAATTCAGTAGTTTCTCAGCCCATGAGACAGGATATCTGTGCTAGTCTTCAGTGTGTGGTAGAGTCCAATATAAGTAGGCTTTAATGCCAGTAAAGGAATTGACTTACTAATGATGTGAGGGCAAGAGGGTATGAGCCAAAGCTTCCTTCTTCCATGTCCTTGCATAGTCATCTAACAGGAGGTATGGCCAAGAGCAGACCTGTATTGAAGGTGTGTCTCTGGCTTCAAAATCTAGATAAAAGGCATACTTTTAGTTTTTAATTTTCCCAACTCTAAAAGATTTGGGTGAATTGTGTTTCTTACCATGAAGATAAGGATTAGTTGTAGTCAACGTGACAAGCAAGGACTGTGTTCATAGGTCACTAAAATTGCAACATGTAACCATTTGAAATATTCTTTGTTTTGCAGTTTAAATTTATAAATTTTGATGTAAAAAGTCGTCATATTGGAGAGAGTTATGTAGCAAACAAAAAATCAAATAAATTGTAATCACAAACCATCAACTATTCCTGGTAAAATAATTCAAAGAACAAAATACCACCAATAAACATGTGGACTTGAAAATGGGTCCTGTCCCAGGAAAGTTGTAGATGACAAAAACAGCAAACACCTTCAGTTTTTGTGTGTGTGTGTGTGTGTGTGTGTGTGTGTGTGTGTGTGTGTGTGTGGGTGTGTGTATGCTACTATATGTGACTTTGTCAGGGTTGTCAATGGTGTTGGCATTAGGGGACCACACTTTGCATCAATAATGCAAATTGAATCAATGAAGAGCTCCAAATCATTTAAAGAAAGTTACTTACCTTTTGGCATCTCTATTTTCTATTTCTTGGTCTCTGTCCTTTCTTTCCCTTTCTCTTCCTCCACTTCCTCTTTATTCACATAGTAGTTATACCTTACTCAATGCAATAAAATGAATCTATTTAAGTGGCATTCACATTTATTAGGGAAGTAGTTATCTAATCAGTTTGAACATACAAGAAAGATTGCATCTCCAGTTCTAACTGAAAATAGCTTTCCATTAGGAACCTTATAAGTATATCTTCAATAAAATAAAAATAAGCTGCCCCACACGTTTGACTGTCTTTGTAGAATTGGAGCATTAAAACATTTTCCACTCAAATATTTTTGTTATTACCAATTCACAAAGGTAACTGTATCAATTTAAACGGGTAGCTTTTTGGAGGAGAGATAACAAGACATCCTGCTTAAGCAATCCATGTACAGACTTAAAAATGATATTTAAAAATTCCATCAAATTCAATTTGTGTAATTTATATACTCCTCAGTATATGGTCTTACACCAGAACATGGTCTGCCTATTGAAGACTATACCATAAAGAAAACTGCTTTTCCTTGTCTCCCAAACTATTAACTACTAATAACTCTTCAGGTGAGGGTGGGACATCTTACATGACTTGCTTGAGGCTGTGCTTATCTTGGGAATGTTGTCATAACCACTTTAATTTCATGGCTACAAGAGCTTTGCTGTGTCTGCAAAACACTCAGTCATTCACTGTGTCTAGCTGAAAGGACTGAAGACAAAATGATGGATGCTTAGAGAAGGGATGGTATGGATATTAGAATGGTTGAGGGAAGAGGTTGAATAGGATAAAAACAAATAAAGCAGGACATTAGTGGTACACACTTTTATTCCCAGCACTTGGGAGACAGAGGCAGGCAGATCTCTGTGTGGTAGAGGCCAGCCTGGCCTATAGAGATTGTTCCATGACAGACTCCAAAGCAATACAGAGAAATCCTGCCTCAAAAAACAAAACAAATAAACAAACAAAACAAAACAAAATTACAACAAAAACAAATGAAATTCCAAGAGAACCCATAAAATACAATTAAGGAAAGTGATATTGTTGTTAAAGGAATGAAATTTTAAAATGGATAAGAATTGCATTTTCTGGCTTAGTAAAGTACATTCACAGTAACTACAAAATAATTGCCAAGGTGTGTGTGTTTATCTTAAATATTAGTTGGATTTTATTAGCTATTACAGTAATTGAAACTATTGATTTAATAGATTCTCTTGTATGCTGTGTTTTATTCAAAACAATTACAGAATTGCTGTAGAAATACAGTGGATATATTATTACATCGTTTTCTGAGTATTTACCATATATTCTAAGCAAGCTAAAAAATGAAATTTTTCATTTGAAAATGATTTATAGTAGCTTAAAACTTCATGAATTTCAGCACATTCTTAACCAGAAAACATGAAAATTTAGACAAAGCTTTTAATAATTACTTGACACATCATCAGAGAGTACATTGATATTAAAATTGAGTTTTTAAGGGTCATGAATATAATACTATAAACATGACATTGCTCTGAGTTTGCTGTTCTATAAAATGTTTTTATTATGTTACTTATAAGACAATTAAGTGGTTCACCACAAACAATCATTTAATAAGAAGTTTGGTCAGAAGGTGAGAAGACTGTTTATTTAAATGATTAGCTACACAATTGACAATCTAATAGGGCCAGTTTTCTTTATTTTCGGTGAGCTTATTGTTCCAATTTTCATATGAATTGTTTCTCCAGTAAGAAAACCACCTAAAAATAATGACACAGGTGTATTTTAGAATTCATTATGCATACATTTCCTAAATTAAATAGAATATTTTAATAATATTTTACAATTTTCTTACAATTAGTTTATGTTACACAAATATAGACCACTCCAAGACCACCAGATTAAGTGAAAGCTGACAAGTTAATTTGTTCAAGTGGTTCAGAGATCTCAACATAAAGCCAGAGCATTGAATCTTACAGAAATGAAAGAAGAAACAGCCTTGGACACATTGGCATAGGAGGCAGCTTCTAGAACAGGATACTAGTAGCACAGATGCTAAGATCAACAATTAATAAATGGGACTTCGTGAAGCTGAAAATCTTCTGTAGGGCAAAGGGCAGCATCAATAGGACAGAACAGCACTGTGGAATGGAAAAAGATCTTCACCAACCCCACATCTGACAGAGGGCTGATCTCCAAAATATACAAAGAACTAAAGCAACTAGATATCAAAATGCCAAATAATCCTGTTAAAAAATTGGCCTCAGATCTAAACAGAGAGTTCTCAATAGAAGGATCTCAAATAGCTGAGAAACACTTAAAGTTAGTCTTTATATCAATTCCTAATCTCACATGGACCCAAACACTATTATGCATAAACATGTGTATTAGCATGCAAAATTATATAAGCATACTTTTGAAACATACCTTCTAATAACTAGTCATGGTATACTCAGGAAAACAGATCAGTATGTCCAGGCCAGCTGGGATTATACATGAGTATGCATACATTCATATGTGCATGCATACATATATACATACATATGTGTATATTATACTTAATTATTACTTATTTAACACACACACACACACACACACACACAGACACACACTCCATAGACTCCTCCACTCTATCAAAATACAATGTATATTGGTAGGGCTTGGGACATAGTTCAGTGAGCCCTCCTTCCCATGTGTAAACTCTAGATTTGATTCTCAGAAAAATTAAATATCATTGTGTGTGTGGTTACATAAGTAATAATTGGGTATACTATTAAAGGAAGCTAAGCAGAGGCACATACTTTTGCAACCCCATCACTGGGGGGCAGAAGGAGGAAGGTTAAAGCTCTGGCTAGCCTGGGATGCATGTTGAATTCAGCATCAACCTGCATGAGATTGCGTCTTTATAAGACCCAATGAAAACACCAAACGAATTCTGAAGCCACAGAGTTTGCGTCTCCCCCCCCCCCCCCATATCCTGCTGTCACTGGATGTAAATCACCTACTTCAGCTTTGTAAATTTTCATATTTTGTATCTTTTCATATTTTTCTTCCGGGAAGTGCAGAAAGGGAAGTGCACAAAAGTGCAAATCAATTCTTTTGTTGCTATTGCTTTGAGATGTGGTTTACTTTAACACTCCCTTGATACTTTATTACCTATTGGATTTTGTGTTTACAGTTTATTCATCTCTTTATATTTCCATATAATTTAATTATATGTATATAGTTTCACTTGTTAGACTTTGTCACTGAATAAATGAGGTATATCAAATATTTTCCTCCTCCAACAATGAGGAGATTTAATTTATATATCACTTTTCACTGTCAAATAAGTTCAAAGCTAACTTCAAATGTAACATTGATGTGTCAAGGGAACATTGTGTGCTTTCCTGGTTTATTCTATTAACGGTTAATAGGATAGGTGATAACAATTGTCTTAATTAAATTTAACTTTTAATTAGCAAATAGAAATTGCATATACTTTTGGAGTACAATGTAGTATTTAGGTGTGATATTCAAAGTGAAAGGTTTGATTCTTATAAAATACAAATTCATAACCTCAATTTAAATTATGGTTTCCTTGGTGAAGACATTTAAATTATGATTCTAGAAAATTTGAATTATACAATGCACTGTAGTGGTCATGCTGGGCCATGATTCATGCAATCTTCCCACCTGTTTGCTACACAGACATCTATGAAAAGAGCTTTGGAGCAAATGGTTGTCTTTCACAGTTATGAGAAGCTATAAGAAAGGAGAGGTTTATTCTTAACACTAAAGAAACTGTGTTATTTTTCATGGACATTACTCTGTTGGTATTCTAACATTATTCGTTTCTGACAGTAATATATGACAGCTGGCTTTCTTCTTAAAATTATAAAATTAGTCCTTAATACATATTGTACACTTGCGTAAAATTCAAATGGATCGAAGAAGAAAAGTACACAAAGCTAAGTGTATTTTTTAAAAAATAGTATCAGCAAATTGTCTGTATACCAGAGTAAATAGTGTGAATGTAAACATATGCACAAAGAGATGTCTTCTTCATGACCCTTATACAATTAGAAGTTATAATAGCACAGGCACAGGAAAATGGAGTCACAAGAAAGAAGAATAATTGTGGAAGAGTGACTGATTCACTATTAAATTCGATATAACAAAGCATATATATGTATATAGATATACATATATATTGATTATGAATACTCAAAATGATGGAGGAAATAAGGAAGGAAGAGAGTGAGGGAAGGAAGGAGTGAGAGAAGAGGTAGAAAGCAGTGGAGAGTGATGCCATTTCTTTCAGAGAAGTTAGTAACAGATTGTTCAACCGTGTTGGACACTGGCTTTGCTCATTTTTCTAACGATTTATTTCCAATGCTCCTTCTCTTACAAGGTCTCTGAGTTTGCCTTCCACAGAGATGTGCAGTCTGCATGTATACCCTTGTATTCCTACTTGAAATCTCCCTACATATCCATAGGTGTCCATCTTTGTTAATGTTTCTACTTAGGGATGAATGTTTCCAATGTCTAACTTGGTACAAACCCTTCTTACTTTTGTGTAGGGTGATTTTTAACATATTGTTCCTTGACATTTTTCTAAATTTTCTTTGGTTTTACCTTTTTCAGGTTCCTGGTATTTGGATGAGTGACATTTGTGCCAGATCAACTTTTTGAGAGAGGTTCCTACCTAAGAGGGGACAGGCGTGGGCATGATGATGAATCCTGGCCTCTGAGGCTGGAGCCCCCCTTTCTCGGTAGACACAATGTTTCTTTGCAAATGCTTTTGCTGCCTTCATAAACCTGTAATCCTTTGCAGCATCAGTCTTCCAAGTATTTTTCTCCAGCACCTGCATGCCATGGATGTCTTCTCTTCCTTTGAAAAGGCAGATTTTATTGTTTCCTTTAGACTTGCTTTTCTGTGCATTTGCCCACCTTTCTTCTTGACCTTTATTCATTTGGATTTGAACAAACATCTGTCCTGCCAGTAGTATTTCTTATTAATGTATGGGCACTCACCTTTGGGCAATATTTTTTTTAACAGAAGGGTACTGATCAGCCTTGCAGGGTTTTCTAAAGCTCTTGTGAGTCTGAACGCATTTCCCTGTGTATATTTTCAGAAATTCCTAGACAGCTGTATATATACACTATTTTGACAATGAATTAACAAAATCCAGTTACAAATGTCTGACTCATAGTACAGAGAAAAGTTTTTTTTCAACTTATTTTATTTAGTTTTATTTTACATATCGATCCCAGTTCCCTCTTCTTCCCTCCCTCCCTCTCTCCAAGCCCCACATGCCCCTCCCCCCAGACCACCCATCCACCCCATACCCCCCCACTCCAGAGAGACAGAGTGATACCTTCCAGGAGGGGTCAACAAAATCAAGTCATTTGGAGTCGGGAGACAGGAGTCGGGACTCCCTCCTGTCTCTAGGTTGAGTATCCCTCCATGGGGGATGTGCTCCCAAAGTCCTTTTGTGTACTATGGATGCATCCCGGTTCCACTATCAGAGATCCCTTAGACTGCCCAGGCCCTCTAACTGAGACCCATGTTCAGGGGGTCTGAGTCGGTCCAATGCTGGATTCCTAGCTATCATTCTGGGGGTCCATGAGCTCCCCCTTGTTCAGGTCAGCTCTCTCTGTGGGTTTCTGTAGCCTGGTCTTGGCCTCCTTCTCTGCATCTGGATTCCAGTTCGGGTCAGTGTTTAGCTGTGGGTTTCTGCTTCTATTTCCATCAGCTACTAGATGAGGGTTCTTGTATGAATCTCTTAGATCCCTCCTTTTTATCCTAGTTTCTCTGGATGTGTGAATTAAAGGCTGGTGATCCTTTGCTCTATGTCTAAAATCCATAAATGCATAAGTACATTATCCTGTTCCTCTTTTTGTGACTGGGTTATCTCATTCAGGATGGTTTCTTCAAGTTCCATCCATTTGTCTGCGAATTTCAAGATTCCATTTTTGTTTTTTTCCGTAGAGTAGTATTACATTGTGTAAATGTGCCACATCTTCTTTATCCATTCTTCAGTTGAGGGGCATCTAGGTTACTTCCAGGGTCTTGCCATTACAAATATTGCCGCTACGAACATAGTTGAACAGATGTCTTTGTTGCATGGATGTGGATCATTTTTGTATATGCCTAAGAGTAGAATTGCCAGGTCCTGTGATAGACTGATTCCCATTTTCCTGAGGACCCACTATACTGATCTCCAAAATGGCTGTACAAGTTTGCACTCCCACCAGCATGGAGGAGTGTTCCCCATTCTCTACATCCTCTCCAGCATAAGTTGTCATTGATGTTTCTAATTTTAGCCATTCTGACATGAATAAAATGGTATCTCAGAGTTGCTTTGATTTGCATTTCCCTGATAGCTAAGGATGTTGAGCACTTTCTTAAGTGTCTTTCAGCCTTTTTGATTTCCTCTATTGAGAATTCTCTCTTCAGTTCTGTACCCCATTTTTTAATAGGGTTATTTGGTGTTTTGGTGACTAGTGTCTTGAGTTTTTTAACCACTCATTCATGTTAGTTTTCTTTCATAAGTTAAACTTTTATACAATTTATACCAGAAAATGTTTTGAGTATAAAGAACGTGATGCCTATTTTAAAATTAAAATATCTAACAGGGGCTATAAAAATGGATCAGTGTTTAGAACCACTGGCTGCTCTTCCACAAGATCCAGTTGCAATTCTCAGCACCCACATGGTGGTTTACAGCTGTCTGTAACTCTAGTTCCAGGGCATTGGATGTGTTTTTCTGTCTTCAGTAGACATTAGTCATGCATGTACTACATAGACAGACACACATGTGGATAAAACATCTATAGGCATAAAATAAAATAAAAGTATAAAATTGAATCAGCAACGAAGAGAACCTCATTGTGTGTGAGTTTTACTAGTTGGTTTGTGATTTTCACTAAACCGAAATGCATAGTCTCATAAAATAGAACTTATCAGATCTAGTTAGTGTGAAAAGCCATGCTGTTAATGATTTGTGCCTTTTCTTTATTATGGCACTGCAGAAAGTGCAGAGACAGCTTTAGGAGATTTGATACTCTCTGGAGGAAACTCGGGAATTATGTTTAAGATGAACTTAAGCGTGGCTGTGAGTAGACCGTATGTCTTTTAGAAAATTATATCGAGAAGATTCTGTGGCTTCTTCGCACCATTGTAAATCCCCCTGCTGCAGCTTCAGCATTGTACAAGGGATTCGTTATGAGCTTTGCTTCACTAGGAGCAAAGAGAGCTTTCTACATTTTTTTTTCCTTTGTACTCTAGCAACCTGTGCCCACCTTGTATCTTTACAGAAAGAGAGGCTGTCCACAGAGTGAACATGCATCTTGCACTCCTATCTTATCAACTTCTTGTATTATCTGTCTGAAAAATTTGTAATAAGGGAAAAGAAAGAAATAAGCAGGAAATTACAAAGTTCTGTGTCAAGTTGTAGCAGCCAACCAGCAATATTTGTAGTATTATTTAATTATATATATATTTATACCATTATTTAATTATAGTATTATTTAATTAATCCATTTAGAACTTTACTGAGTATTTAATTGTGTTTTTGTGATTGAGAATTTCATGGATGCATTAAATAAAATGTGATCAACTCTATTTCTCATTTCCCTCCACTAACTCGTCCCATGTCCCCCAGACATGTGTCCCTCCTAACTTCATTCCACTGTTTTCCTTTTTTGATAAATGAGTAGGTATCATTTTTACTGCTCATATGGGCATGAGGGCCATCCACTGGATCAAATGGAACTTGGCCCTGGATTCACCCTCAAAAAGCAATGAGTTTCCATCGATCAGGAGCTATAATTGTGAGGGGAGTGGTAAAGGTGTGGGAGGAGGAGAAGCCCCTCCTCCGTGAATACTAGAATCTCAGCTGGTTTGAGCTTATGAGTTTGATAGCCATGTTGTGTCCCAAAGACATCATATCACAGCACTTCCACATATGAAATGAAATAAAAATACAAACTTGCATCAACAGTAAATGATAGGCACACTCTATTCAAGGTTTACTAGTTGATGAGTTGGTCAACTGCTCTTTCATGCTTTTCTCCTCCTCTTTCTTGACGTTTAACCTAAGTCACACAATACTAATCAATGCAGGAAAAATTTATAATTTTTTAAGGGATAGCTCTAATTAACAGTAATTTTTTTTGCTTTATAACAACTATGTCTTTTGAAATAATATCTTCCAGAGATTCTACCACTCTAACCTATAAGACTCTGTCTTCTGGACCCTCTTTGCTCACTAGGGATTATATACACTTACTTTTTGTAGCCCTATCTAATCCATGCTTAAGGGTTTTGCATTTTATTTTGCCTCTGTAATAATTTTTCCTGAGATAATCTTTGTTCATTTTCTCATGCATTTCAGGTCGGCATAACATTTTGGGGGGGAGGGGGTGGGTGGGAGCAAAGCCTTTCTCTATAGTGTGTATTCACAGTTTTATAATGGCAGATATATAACAGCTTCATTTTTATCTTATATGTTCAATACATTAATATTGTCTCAATACATTGCCATTCAGTTTTCATGAAAGTGGTTTATGATCCATTGACCTCGATGTCATATCTCTAGTTTTAAAAGAGTTCATGGCGCTAAGCAAATACTCAATAAATATTTCTAAATAGTTTACTTGTTTTTTTTTCCTTTCTTATTCAGCCCTTAAGTCCATCTCCCTTTCTTAGTATTTTTCAATTTCTATATTCATAGCTTAGCTTAGTGATCTTGACAAAAATCATATAGTATGATACAAAATGCTTTTGTAGATTTCATTGTATTTCAGTGACAGATTTAGGGGACAGTTACAATCTATCTTTCCAATGGAGTTTTATTTGTGAAAGAAACAGTTTATGGCCTCAACCTATCCATTTTTGCTATTGCTCACAAGTATGTGAGTCTGCTATCTGAAGAGACTAGATTAATCTGAGTCAGCTATATTTACGCATGTATCTGCAGTTATTAGAGTCTTGCCTAGGCTCTGACTGGGGGTGCACTGCCTTGCCTGAAGGAGATGACTAAACGTCATCTAGCATTCTAGTATCCTCACTGATGCTTTTCCTGTGGTAGTTGCAGGGCTTAATAAAGCAAAGGGACTGAGGGGAAATCATCATGAAGCTATCTTAGATTCAGAACAGGGAACCAGTTTCAACCTCCAAATCAAGAGCTACAAAATCACACTGCATCACAAAGGATATTCAAGTTGGTAGAGTTAGTAAATGAAAATTGTTACTACCACAAATACACCAGCCTTTCCAAAAGCAATATCCTCAGTTTTGTCCTTCATGATTTTGCCAATTATAGTGTTCACCTTATTGCCTCTTCAATTGAAATATAAATTCTGTTTGGGACAGACAATCAAGCAGCACTAAACCTTTCATTCAATAGTTTAGCAGAGCTGATTATATGACCGCATAATCAGCATCTAGTCTGGAACTTAATGTAGAGATAAAATCCCAGAAAACTTTCTCTTCTACTTAGAGTGAGACCTAAAGTATACACCCAAATAAATGAAAACCTGATAAAGGAAAGAACTATGGCCTTGACTCAGTACCACAGCCTCTCACACCTGGAACCCCTAACATTAGTACAGTTCAAATGCTTTAAAAGGTCATATTCATACTATTTAGAATGTGTCTTTATTTCTTAATGCAGCTGATTTGAATAATTTGCTTCAAGTGAAGAATTGCCAACTAACATGTCACAGATAAGCCCATGGACCACAAGTGCAAGAAGATTGGCAAGCCATTGTAAATTCATTTAAATGTTTCCGTCCTATTTTTGGTTCCATTCCTTATTAATTTGAGTCTAATTGATGCAATACCAAAAACAAGATTTGTCATGCATTAATAACGTGAAGATTATTGCCTGGTCATTTTACAATCACAGTGAGTGTCCATTCACCATGAGATCCCTTCACCCATTCATTAGATTAATCACCCAACCAAACATATTTATTAAGTGAAAAAAGTTAGTACAGGTGGTGCATTTTACAACCAGGAGAGACCAGACTGGTGTTCTTGCATGGCTTACACTCTACTGTTGTTTAAAAAAAATCAGTGTAATCAGATCTTTGGAAGAGAATCAATTTAATTAACTAACCTGTGGTTTCAGTGTGAAAATGGTGAATAGTGAATGATGGATTATTTTAAAAGTTAAGATCCAAGAAAACCCGTTCAGCTGTGTTTGAGACATGACCAGCAGAGTGAGAAAAATCTATTTTATTCCTTTTTCAAAAGTTGCCCTTTTCTAATGTCAAGCAAGTACAGAACAGATGAACTTTGGAAGTGTCAGTCTTGGAGTGTTATGTAATTTGTTCTGAGTATGAATTAGTTGGGCTGAGGCTTTGAGTGCATTAAAAACAAGGAAGAAGAGCTGAACACACCCCTAAAGGGCAAAATCGCTGTTAGTCTGCTCAGCTACTTTTGCACGCCATTTCCTTTAAAGTAGATATAGTCTTACTGTGCCATGATTTCATGTGCCAATATAGGCTTAAGAAGATTACAGGCAGACCGCAGAAAATTGGAGAAATGGAATAATTGAAATAAATAATCATGCCATACTGCCTTCTTTTGATTATCAAACGGAAGAAAAGAGAATAAAACTGTTTCCTGCAAAACTTGAAAGATACAAGCATTCATTTCCGTAAGCTGCAGTCCATGAGAAAGACAAAACCATTAGTACACTGTGTTCATGAATAATCCAGGGAAGGTGGCTCTCTCCAACACTGCAGAAGCAGAATGTCATACTCTAAAAGAGCATGGGCCATTGTAAATTCCCAGGTGAGCATAGCAATGCTAACATACTAAAGCTAGAGTGATTTTTGACTTGGTGGGGAGCAGACACCATTCCTGGAGGTTACTGGATGACAAGATTGCAATAACCCCCAAAGAGAAAGCACCAGGAACTGTTGCATGGAAGATATTGTAAGATGGCATCTCCTGTTTTATGTACCCTTTCTTCCTTGTCCCCTGACAGACTCCATCTGAACACTGAAATAGTTTCCCACCTCTTTGTCAATCTGAATAATGCTGTTTTTGTTTTTATTTTATTTTTTAAAGTATGACTGAGCAGTATGCTGAGGCTTTTCGAATTCCCGGGGTCTTCTTAGAGAAGGCTCCCTCCTGTGCCATGTGGGTATTGCTCCCCTAGGTATTAGACATTGCAGAGCATGTTGCTCAGATGGAAACAACTTGAGTCCTAATAATCTCAACACATGGAGATGCCGACTTCTCTTCCTTTTATTCTTTCAAAAACATCAATGGATTTTTTCTATATAGCAAATTCTTAAGCAGAAAGAATCACTTAATTGTCACAATTGATATTTATTATTACTGTAATTCTTATGGAATGGTCAAAGCAACTGAGGTCAGCTAAGTACATTCCTGTCTAATTAGCTGCTGAATGACAGGTTACTATAGTTTTTTTTTTTTTTTTTAACAGTATTTAGTGTTTCTAAAAATAGTGATGGCCTAAGTTGCTTCCTTATGATATTATTTCTTCTCTAGAAATACAGTAAGCCTAATCATGCTTGACCGAAATTTAATATAAAATCAATGGAATAAATGCACAGAAAATAAGAACAGTAGTAACAGCATAAATAACGGAGAGACACATTCATGGTTACATAGTTTGAACAGTGTTGAAATGAATCAAAACACTTCTACTCTCCTTTTTTTATTTCCTATTTGTTTGTTTGTTTCTTCTCCACAATTCAGACAGAACATTTATTGTTGTGTTCTTCTGGAAATCTTAGCTGTCATATTCTTATAGCTTAGGGACACATTGCATCAAATGTTTTGAAAAGGAAAATGAGGCTAAATGCTTTCCCTCTGGTGTTTACTCCTTTGTGTTTCCTGCCTTCAGTTTTCAATACTAAAAGGCTCTGTGTTGCCACAGACTTTAGTTTTTTTATATGTGATTAAATTCAGGTGACCATGAGGGATGCAGCCAGTCTCTCTCTCTCTCTCTCTCTCTATATATATATATATATATATATATATATATATATATATATATCACAAAGTGTTACACAGACAAAGGAAACCATTTATTGATGCTGCCATACTTCATGGCTAGTGCCACTTGACCTCCTAACACAAACAGAGCTCGCTTTCTTTTCAACACACCAAAAGAGTCAGCATGCAGACAGTAAAAAAAAAAAAAAAAAAAAAAAAAAAAAAAAAGTTGAGCAGAGCATTTCCTGCAGAAAAATAGCCCTTGTACATATTTTGAGTGCTATTTCTTCACTGCAGGTCCTACCCATGCTACCACTTCACAGCTCGCTCTTTGGCTCTTCGGAGCTGTCTCCATTTGTGTTGCAATCACACAGAAGTATTTTGGAATTCAGCAAAGTGCTTTCTTAACAACATGAAAATATGTCACCCGTTTCCCACCCCATCTTTTAATAGCATATTAGTAAAAGGATCTAAAGGGAAAAAAAAAAAAAAACAACAACAACTTGGAACTAGAGAGAAATAGCAAACTGGCAATGATTTTGTATCTAACTCCCAATAGCACAAAGAATACCCTCACTAAATGGGAAAAGTCTTTCAAAGCCAGAGGCAGACTCCAAACATTATACTCTCTTTGTAAAACCATCACACATTTTTCATGTGTCTGCTTATTGTGCGTGTAAGAGATGGAGATAGGGAAATACACACACACACACACACACACACACACACACACAGAGAGAGAGAGAGAGAGAGAGAGAGAGAGAGAGAGAGAGAGAGAGGTGGATTTTTATATGTGTGAGTGTAGGAATGTGCATGCCATAGCAGATATGTTCATATGGCAGAATGCATGTAGAGGTCAGAGGCCAACAATAGGTGCCAATTCCTGTATTTTTACCTTATTTGAAACCTGGCCTATATATACAAATCTGAGTAGTCTACAAGGATCTAGGGATTCTCCACCCCCAACCCACACCCCCACATTGCACCGTGGAAGTTCCATGGTTACATCCACTACACAATGCCTGGTTTTTAAATATATTCTGGGAGATTCCTGTCTAAGCCCTCATGCTTGCATAGAAAGCCCTCTACCCATCATGCCATCACTCCACTCCCAAAGATAACGTATTACCAAACAATTGACTTCTCTAGACCTACAGCTGAATGGCTAGTATCAAAAAATTGTCCCTAGGATATATTTTCAAAGTTTTTTTTTTTTGTCCATATGGAGCCATCCATTTCCTAGGTAGATTAGAGAAAATAAAAACCGACCCCCTAACTTTTGGACCCTTCCTACTTCTTTCAGCTACTGAAACTAAAGCTTAAGGAACCAATGTTTCTCTTTACTAAGAAAGATGGTGTTTTCTTTAAAAAAAAAAAAAGCTATTTTACAACCTTGTTTTAGATAAATGCATTGCCAAATATGCTTCTACTTTGATTTTTGGAGCTTTATAAACCGTTTTTTTTTTTTTTTTTTTCACTTTTTACTAGAATTTCTTGTTTACATGAATCTGCTGATTTTTCCACATTTAAGTTTTGTAGACGGTGATGTGGCTTTAATGCTCTTAAGAGTTTCAAACACCTTTTTTTTTTTTTAATTAGAGGAACACACAGCTGGCTATGTGTGATGAGTTAGTTCACTTGCACCTTGTAAGACAAAACACTTTCCTCCTCTCTCTCGTATCTTTAATTCTTTATAGAGGCAGATGCTTTCATACTGTGTAAATTGTACACTGACTGCATCTTGATGAATTGACTTCGATCACTGCCTTGAACACTTCCCCTCTTTAGAGAACTGTTTGGAAGTCCGTGGACAATTACCAGCAGATGATGGAAGTGTTTTAATCTGAGTGAGTAAAACTATATGTCCAAGCGGCAACTTAAATCACTAAGAGTGTCGATTTTACTCTTACCTTCGTTGCCCATATGTACTTATTCACCAGCACTGTACGTGATATCTGTAACTTTACTATAGCTGTGTATTCTGTTCTATCGTGTAATACTGCTTACCTAGTTGTTACACAGAAAAAGTTTTAAAACAACTTGCTCTCCAGAGATCCTTATGTTGGTCTCCTTTCTAAAACTCAGTGTTTCATACAACCTGTATTAATTTTATTAGCTTTCTCACTGCAACCCCTTCCCAGATGTGGCCCTCTTCTTTTCCCACTCACTCTTTGAGGCAGGCACCTCTGTTAGTGTTCAGGCATCTGTCCTGGCCTGTCCTTGGGGTTTTGACAGGATTCGCCCTCAGCTGCAGCCACTAAGAGCACCACCTGAGCACATTCACTATGTTAACTTTTAAAAGTTTCCACTCCACCTCCCATCCTTCTCTTTTTCTATCTCTAACTCTGTTTCTCTCTCCCTCAATGTGTTTCCTATTAGGACAGATGTTATCTTAAAGATTGCTTATAGCTTCAATCTCATATATGTCATTATTTAGAATGATATAAGATTCATTAAGTTTAACTTACATAAGCAATAGCTATGGAAGTCAAGGAGAGTCTTTATTCAGAGCTTATAATTTCAACACTAAGTTTCCTCTTATTGCAAGATGTCATTTAAATTTCTGCCAAGGTATAATGTTCATGGTCACTGTTGGCTAATAAAGGTCATGCCCAATCAATCTCCATATCATAAGTGTTTAACATTTATTCAATATTCACTTTATCTGGCATTAATTATGCATAATATCATATTACATCATGTTTAGTCATCAATAGCAAAATTTATTGATCTTCATTTATGTTTTAGTATAGCAAAGATGCAGATATCTCCTATGGATTCCCTAAAATTTGGTAGTAGAAATAACATGTCTCTCCAGAGAAAAAGACATACAGCCAGCATCATCTCTGTAAGACTAAGGTTTTCTAATATCAGGTTTCCATTGCTCCCTAACATTTTCATTGTGTTTACCTCCAATATCCAGCCCTTGGATGTTATTATGTAGAAATTAAAGTTCAGTTATCCAGCATGAAGATGGCCATGGAACACCAGATACCTTTGTCATAAACAACCAACCTTTGTTTGTATCTAAACCAGAGTTTGTGGTATTTTTACAGTTAAGTAACCTAATTTGTTGTTAAAGAAAAGTAAAATATTAAGTCATTCATAATTCCTTATTTTTAACGTACACAGAGATCAAAAGGAAGATTTAAGAGAAACTGTCCCTTATAGGTAAATCAAATTATCATTTGGCTTTAGAGTGTACTTACAGTTTCCTTTAAGAAATTACTGATGATGTAAATTAATAACACATTCTTATTCTGAATGAATTCAGACTATGATAAATAATATGTAGCTAGAATGTCTTCCAGGGAGTTCTAGCCCACATACAAATCAGACTGTTTCTGAGTATTCTTTTAAATGCTGCTGAATATATTAAGATTTAGAAGTCAATTGTGTACAATGCTATCAGAAAAGCCCATACACTATCATTACAGAGCAATTAAAAATTAAAATAGTGAAACATTACTTTCCGAGACAAAACTTCATTTTCTTAAAATAAAAATTATAACATGTGTAGCTATTCTTCATCTTACCTCTGTAATTAATACAAGCCCCACATAATGTCCTCTGAAAAAAAAAATGTTTTGTTCCATGTTTCTTCAAGGAAAGTCTCCATGTTTAGTAACTCATTCAAATAGCAAAGTTTAAGCTGTGGATTTCTAATTAGCTAAGACAAATTGCTTCTATAGTATTTTAGTAGCTATATGTTAACTTTTATGCATTGATTGACAACTTCAGCATTCAATGTACTGATGTATTAATATTTTCAGAACATACTCTAGACTTGTTCTAAACAATAGAGAAAAGAACATGTTTTAACATAAATTAAAGCTGTTGTGGGTTTCTCAGAGATGCTACAACCAGTCCCAGGATGTCCCTTTCTATTCCATGCTTACAAAGTATATACTATGTAAACATTTGACTCATCAAATGCTTCTCCGAGTCTCTTGCTTCTTTAGTTCAGATATAATTGTGACATGGTTGATATTCTAGATGTGTAGGATAACACAGTAGTTGTTTTAAACTAATATGTGCAAAAATAATGACTCAGTTGTGTCATTGGATATTTATCCGAACTCCTTTAAATCAGTCATCATATTATAGGCTCAATGTCCATGAAGCAGCTATGTCTCGGTGATTAAAGTTGAACATGGCTGGGTGAATTTCTCTTTGGCAAAGGGAGAACAGCTATTCACAGCATCTCTGAGATTGGTGTAGCTCTGTCTCTTGACTCTCATGTTAATCATGATGTTAGCCGTGTAGATGGGTGTCTGCTGCCACTGAAGGACAAAGACAGGAACTGGAAGCTCATCTTTGCTGCCTCATTTTCCTTGTTCAAGCAAGTTATTTGGTTAAGTTCTTACTACATGCCACATATAGGGAATAATCCCAAAAGCACTGCCATCTTCCATCTGAAACATGTGTATAGGATGCTCATAATTGTCAAACCTGTAGAAGCCAGCTGTATTGTTCTTTTAATTTATAAATATTTAAACATTTCAATGATGACTTTAAAAGCCTTAATATCTGAAATGCTATTGACTATAATAACCTTAGAATTGCTGGAAATTTACAAAAAAATTACTGAAATGGCAAATGTTATGAATAGAATATTTGCAATAAGCTACCAATAAATGTTAATGCCAGGAGTTGCCCTAAGGAAGAGATTATGATGTAGAGTTATAAGACATCATTTAAGAATTTTGTTTTTAGCAAAAGCAGTGAGTTCCAAAAAATGTATTCTCCTGTATCATAGGTAGTTATATATAATATCAAAGATTTATCTAAGAAAATAATTTAAATTCAAAGTAAATCCATACATTTTATAATTATAATAATCTATTCCACATAAATGTAACATTAGTAATTGCTTGCTAAAGCTCTGGAGTAAAAACCCGAAAGGTGATGCTTTTCAAGTAACAAGTGACAGAGTCACTAAAGAAAACATTACTTACTTTCTAGTTGATTGGGAAAGAATACAGTAATTAGATACAGAATGTGTAGATAATATAAACTTACATTATAAGGAGCAATACAACCTCTCCATAAATAAAATATATTTGTATATATTTTGTGGCATATTGTAGAAATGTAGGAGTAGGAAACAAATGAAGAAATTGAGTCCTCTAATTTTAAAAAGACATCTTGTCATTCTCCAAGCAATATAAAGCATGAAATTTTCTTCATGTGCAGATAAAATGGAGAGGAAATAATTAGTGTGGCCTTAGGAATCTGAGCTTCCCCTCATTACTGAGGAGACTTAGTATGGGTTATTACTAAATGCCACAGAGATATAGTCTATCGTCTAGAAGACGAACTCAACAAAACTCAGTGGGAGTAAGCACAGCTGAACTAGTCTTATGCAGTTGCCTCAGGGCCCTACAGGAGAGTATTTTTCTAGGAACAGGCATTTGAGGGACTGATTCCCAATAACAATTACTGAGAATATGATTTTCTTTCTGTAAGAACACTCCTTGGAGAGGCTGAGGGGATGTGATTCTGAAGCACGAGTTTGAGGAATTCGTGGGTTGATGCATGGGCTTGGAGACTCATTCTTGCTTAGACAAGCTAGAAAGCATAACTCACCTTAATAACTGTAGAAACCACACTGTAGTTGGATAAATCTCTGCATTTTGTGCAGGCCACATTAAAGCTGCCGTACACAAACTTTGCCTGGAAGGCAGAACAGCTGGAAGAGTCTATGGAGAGTTTATTGTTACAGACCAGGCCTTGGGCCTATTCATTGAAGTTCAGTGAACAACATGTCCAGCCAGCTCTGAGGAGAAATGGTGAGGAAGGAATCCACACATCTATCTCCTGAGTGGAAACATGCAAGAAAACCCAAGTTTAGATATTTAAACAATGAGTTTGTTAGAAGATATTGGCCTCCAATAACACCTAATACATAGTTCCTAGTAAATGAAATATTCCATTTACTCATTCATTCAAACGGAGCAAAAGCAGACTAGGGAATTAATGATCATATTGTTTGTTGTTTATTTGAGACATGGCTGCATGTAGCTCAAACAGGCATGGTACTTTGTATGGAGCTAAAGAGAACTTCGAACTCTTTCAGATATTTCTCTTACTGCTCTTCCATGAATGGGGAGAAGAAATGAAAGCTTATGCTGGTAGGGAGCCAGAGGGATGGCTCAGTAATTAGAATCACATACAGCTTTTTAGAGGACCTGAATTTGGTTCTTAATACCCATAAGTGATGATTCACAAGCACCTGAAACTGTAGCTCTGGAAGTAATGCATCTGGTCTCCATCGGAACGTGTACTCTCACATAACATCACCCACATACATATAGATGAGAAATAATAAGTAATATTTAAAATGATTCATATAAATGAATTAGTCTAAAGGCCTTGTTTGTATAATAGTTAGTCTTAATAACTTCATGGCATCCAAGGTGTAAGAAGTCAGAGCCAAGTCATCTCTTTGTTGTCTTCCTTCCTTTTCCACACTGGGTTTTGCATATCATGGTGAAATCAAGCTGCTTGCATCTGTCAATGCACCAAGCCAACACCCACAGAGACCTTTAAAAAGACTCATCATGAAAGTGTGCATGCCGTCCCCCCAAAACTGGGATTTCAGACAGGAGAAAAGACTCAACAATTTTATTATAAGGAAATATATGTAAGATCAACATACTCTCTTAAGATTTATTCCTAACTTATACACCCTAGTGACCAGCAAAATTTACTCCCAACCCAGGTGCCAATGCGCATGCCATGGGGTATTCTCTAGCCAACAATTAAGGCATGGGTTTAAGCCAATAGAAACTTTTAATTACCTAGCCTGCAATCATGTTGGATGTTTGGGATCCCACTGTAACAAAGAACCTTTCTCAGGTTGAGCTTTTAAGCACAAAAATAAAGTCCTGGGTTGACACACTTCGGGTTAACAAGAACAGCCTCGGCACAGGTGAAACCGCTAAAGCTAAGAAGCAAGGTCAGCCCATTTTGAGCTTTTCCCAGACTATTGGCTGTGATGGATTAGGCCTTATTTCAGTTTTGGCAGGCAGTGTCTGTTGAGTTTTACAGTCTGAAATGAAGCTTCCATCATGGAATCGGTTGTGCTATGGTCTTGGGGCCTCTATGGCTACGGCACTGTTATGCTGAGCCTGGGGCTCTGTCAGAGGGCGAACATGACTTCAGAGAAGCATGCTGACAGAATGTCCTTATGACCTTTCACTATTCAAGCTCTGGTACTTGTCAACACAAAAACAGTTCGTGTGCCTCATTAAGGTAGGAATCTCAATCAAAAAATATATAAAACCTTAAGTATTCAAATATGCAGCACAATCAGCTAAGCATGCAAGCTGATTGTTAAAATATGCAGGCTATTGAGTAAATCTCATTAAAGAAAGTCTTGAAGACTAAAATATATTCAAAACTTAAAAAAATGTGATGTCAGTTGTCAAGTATAATCAAATATTTCAAAAGATACAAGAATACAGTGTCCAAAAAAATACAAATAATAAAAACTCTCATGGTGAAAAGTGTTGAATCTGTAAGCATGGCCTCTAATGAGACAAGGTTGTGGGGGTAAGGGGTGTACAGGAAGGAAATGAGCAGGGTCTTTCCATAACTGATCATCTTTTAAAGTTATCAAAATACTAGATATTATCTTGGAGATTTTTTTTTCCTTACAGGAAGAGAATCTTAGTTTAATGGGGAAGATTTATAAAGTGCCAGAGACAAGCAGTTATTTATGTAAAATGCCAGAAATTAACTTGTCTTCCAAGACAAAGTTGTGAGGCAAACCATTGATTTAGCACACCTCTGCTCTTAAGATTATTTCCTTCTTTTGTGAATTCTTTTTGAATCCTTTCTCCCACAATGTGATTTTGAAACACCATGTCTGATGCTGATATCATATGGCTCAGTTGTGTAACATTAGTTATTTTGTGTACCTTAATAAAGCAAAGGCCATTTAAAATATTTATTTACTGTCCTTTTTTTTGGTGAAATCTGCATGTAATAGGAAGGGATATGGCTGGTTTCGCATATGCAGGCTCTGTGCAGATTTCCATAAATGTGCAGATGGTTAGTGGGTAATATCAAGTCATCTTTTGCACAGATGGGTGCATAAAAATGATTAGTGGAAATTACGCACGAAGATTCATTCAGATCATAGCAGCATAGCAGTGTAGGAATTACGTTTTACATTTGTGAGCTAAAATAGCCCGTGAAGAAATTGGGAGTATCAAAAAGGCTGCAATCAATTCAGCAATCAGTACTCAGTGGTCCCATCACGCATTAAACTTTCGGCCATTTTAAAAATACTCAGAAGGCTACAATTCAGTTTTCTTCTTATTCAAAGTTTTCCCATACTGGTCCTGAGCACAAATTTGGTAATCATATTCTCTAATAACAATAGTTTTGCTTAGGAAACACCTGTGGGGAAACTTCCTCCACTTTCTAAATTTCTCTCCTCTCTCCTGAATGAACTTTTTATGCAACTTTTAATGGCTATTAAAAAGCTAGAAGTTCATGAAATAAAATGTTGAGTGAATGTTAACTAGGTTTTAACAGAGAATTATTTCCACATTTACAAATATTTATGTTTGATCATTTTCTCCAAACTTTCTTAGACATTGAACTATCATAATGATTTATGTATATTGTGTTCATTCAGAAATTAAGCTTTAGATAAACAACAAAAACAAAAAAGTAGGAAAATTACTTTATCTCCCACATCATTCTATATAATTTCCTTCCATTAAAATGAAAGAGAAATCTTTTTGTCTAGTTGGGTTCTAGGATTATCTCTATTCAGCTATTTCTCATCCATTCTTGTTCATTATATAATGTTTACAGAAATTGAGAACATGTGTCCTATAGAGGAAGAATAATTTCCTGAAATTTGGAGATATGATTCAACTATAGTTACAAAATATCACTTAAGTGTAGATTATTTAGGTATAGTATCTTAAGTATTTGAGCTTAATTTATAGAATTAAAATATGCTATTGTAATTACTGATCCGTTAAAAAGAGAAGGAGACAGGTTTTAGCCTTAAGGCAAATGTAAGTGAATGGAATATTTTTTTGCAATTACCAATTTTATATAAACAATTTTTCACTAGAGCTTATGTATTGTTAAGTACATTAATCAATGGACCCAATGAGGAGTCAGTAAATAGACATACATGAACCCCTTAGAGTTCAATACCTAATAATGTGTAGAGAGAGAAGATCAAACATAATGTTTAAAAAGAAGGTAAATACATTCTTTAAGAGTATTTTGTTAAACCTTCATTCAATATTTTATTTCATGAGCCTTTATAGTTTGTGAGAGCCTTGTAGAATAATGGTTCTGAGAACTTCTACAACGAGGATTTTTAAAGAGCAATTTAAAATACCATTCAATGTATAACAAAGAGGTGATGGAGAGGACAAAAAAAAAGATACGACTTTATGAAAAATTTAAATAAAAATATAAAACAAATGCAAAGAAAATTTTGTTGACATCGCAGGCCTAAGCATAGTACATTTAGGTGTAGGACTATTGCAGCTACTCATGAGACAACTGTAATACACTCCTACAAAAAGAAACAAATAATGCATATATGCTGTAGTGGAGAGCAAGACAGGAACATATATAATGTTTCTACTTCTAAGCATTTATTTTGAATCAATGCAACTCTCAAATTACATAGGATTATCTGAAATTTGACTAAAGGATTCACAAGATTATCTGTTAGAATATAAAGCAGAAACTCATTGAGAGCATGTTCTGAACAATGGAGGATTGAGGTCCACTCTTTCAGAATTTCAAATATATTTAGAATCTCTATTAAAAATAAGTCCAACATATAGTATAAACATAGGCACATTAATCTGTAGATAATCTAGCTTGTCACTAAAAACATGAAAATCAGTATAATAGTTCACTCAGTATCTAAGATAGGCAATCAAACAGATATTTGTAAAGGACAAAGAGATGCTCCTGTTAAAATTGGGTTCTTTCCCCAACTGGCTACACAATACTAAATATTCATGCAAACATGTATGTGCAAGTAACAGTACAAGGACTGAGCAGGATGTATTTAGGGTATTTAGGAAAATACATGCCATGCTTGATGATAAAACAAAAGGACAGGCCATGAATTTGAAAGACCGCAGTAAAAGAGTGTATGAGAGCATTTGGAGGGAGTAAAAATGAGGGGTGTGGGTGGGGGGGGGATGATGTAACATTATTACAATCTAAAACAATACAAGAACTAATTTCAAAATGTAAACATGTTTAACATTCATTTGATGTTTTATTTTGTGAGAGCCTACCACTTGTCAGAACTTGCTCACCTTGCTTGAGGTGCAAAACATGAAAAATGACTCACTGTCTGAGAATTTCAATGCTGTTGGGAAAGAGAAGGCTAATGAATAGTAAGTGTGTGGTGGTGCATGGGGTTCTGTTAATACTTGAAGGAAGTTAAAGAAGAGGCAGGTGACACTGCAGAGTGTTTTCTTGTCCCCAAAAGGAAGTCAAGGAAGCTATCCCACCATATGGCTTTTGTGGAATATTAATGAGGTGTTTTTATCTGAAGGGTTGGGAAACCCGGGAAACAAATATTTTCATAAAGTCCTAGAGAGAAGAAAGAGCTTCCTGTGCTGTTGGGGGAAGGAGAGATTAATGCAACTCTTTTGCTCTGTGTTATTGCTTTTGGCAATGCATGTAAAGATTCTTTTCTTGTTAAGGAGATAAATAAGTGGCAAGTGTTCATACTGAGCATTGTTTATATTCACATAAAAAGAAAATGTCTTCAAATTTATTAAAAGGCGGTGGTAAAAATGAATTTGTGGTGCAGGCAAAGAAGGTAACTTGTGCCCCTGGAAAAGTAGATAAAAATATTTGTTTACTAAAGAAAAAGCCTTGAAATTTGAAGCATGGTGAACTCAATGAACATGCATTGTATCAATTAATATTATTTCTCCCTCCAAATTTGAAAGGTAATTTCACTAAATATGAATTACTGAAGGGAGATGAGGGGATTTCAGTCCTTTTTTATGCTTTATACTTATAGTTAGATTCACTTGGAGTAAGCATATATATGTTTTACTGCAAACTTATTTTTCTGTTTTAAACCCTCTGTATAAAAATAACTTCTGGCTCAGGGACACAAATTTCAGTTATAGAAGAGAAATAAGCTCAATGGCTCTCAGATACACCATGGTGACTACCACAGTTAATAGCAATATACACAGCAGTTAAATCTTTTAAAAGGTAGATATGTGTTCCTATCACACACATAAAAAAAAAAGCTACATGAAATAAATAGCTTGACTCTGCTATTCTGTTCAGAATATGAATTCAGGACCCCAGATCAGATTCTCGATGATGGGTCATCCACAGAATCCCCTCACTACACACTGTCTGCCATCTTGGTTCAGGGCAAGTCTTATTTCTTCACTGAAATAACTCTTCACCTACGAAGTGGGATAGAACAGAGTTGCTTTGAAGATAAAATGACTTGGGAGTATTGAACATGCTTTTAAAAACTTTGAAGGAATGATTTACTATAAATTCTTGCCCCATTTGGAAGCAATGGTTACATGTCCCTGAGAACCTCCATCCAGTAGCTGATGGAAGCAGAAGCAGACACCCATAATTAAATACTAGCTGAAGTCCTGAAATCCAGTTGCAGAGAGGGAAGAGTGATGAACAAAGGGGTCAAGACCAGGTTCAAGAAACCCATAGAAACAGTTGTCCTGAACAAGGGGGGGGAGCTCATGGACCCCAGACTGATAGATGGGGAAACCAGCATAGGACAGACCCAGACCCTCTGAAGGTGGGTGTTAGTTTGGAAGGTTAGGGTTAGCTATGAGGCCTCTGGTAGTGAATCAGTATTTATTCCTAGTTTAGGAATGGACTTTGAGAGCCCATTCCACATAGAAGGATACTCTTTCAGCCTCGACACTTGCGGAAGTGCCTGGGCCCTGCTCCAAATGATATGACAGACTTTGAAGTCTCCCCATGGAAGGCCTCACCCTCCCTAGGGAGTAGAAAGTGAATGGAATAGAGGGCGATGGGGAGTGGGGGTGTGGGGGGGGGGGGAAGGGTGAAGTAACTTGTATTGACATGCAGAACAGGCTTGTTTCAAATTTAAATGAAACATCATAAAAAAATTGAGATTGTGTGTGAGAGATATTTCCACAATTAGAGAGACATTTTAGCAAGGCAGTAACAATATCAATGATACATTTCAGATGTTGGAGGTTTGGGATGACTGGCTCAGATAGATAAGTAGTCCTCTCTCTCAGAACACCTGGACTCAGTCCAGGAGAAACTCTGTCTATTCTGAACCTGTGACTCTAGGCTGCAGTGGGAATTATTGGCACTGTTGGGAACACCAAGCATGTGGGAAGGGTTTAAGGGTTCAGCCTGGATACAATGTGTTTCATTTCTGAGCTGTAACCAGTGAGGCAATAAGGCAGTGTCTGTTATGTGTACTCCTTCTCTAGAGTGTGGTCCCTCTATGTGGACAGAAAACTAGGAAATACAGTGGGAGAGTGGATGGAGAATACAGTGGGAGAATGGATGGAGACTCTTACAGAACTCTTACTTGAGTAAAACTATTCTAAATCTTGAAGTGAGGAGGGAATCGCATCTTAAGAAGAAGATAATCGCCCACCATTTAGTTTGAGGCCTGCCTTTTAGATGGAAATAAAGATAAAAACAGGGTTTAAGTACTGGAAATAGTGTTTCCTGTTATACAACTAAGCTAGAGTACAAATGAAAGAATTATTAAATAAAAATGAAAACACAGGCCATTTTATAATACATTTTTTCTTCCATTTAATTCTTCTAATAACTCATGGAATAATTTCCGGTGACCTCGATCTTCAGTCAAAGAAACTGAGACAGAAACAATTTGTAGCAACTCTACCTCCATAATTAAATTGAGTTTAACCAAGCATTCTGACTCTGGTTTCATATTATTTTAATTTAATGTATGTGGGTGTTTTGGCTGCATGTGTCTCTGTGTATTACGTTCATCCACTGCAGAAACCATGTGGTTTCTGGGGATCAAATTGGGACCCTGAACACGCAGACAGGGCTTCAAATGCTGAGCCATCACATTAAACATACTTAACTTTCAGAATATATTATTTTGAATACTTTGTCTTCATCTAATTCCATTAACACAGATGATAATGTCCTAAATGTATTTTTCCCTGTTCACATCACACATTCAGAAACAGAGCTATAATCCTAGCACTTAGGAGCTTGAGATAGGAAATTCTTCCTGGGTTAGCCCGGGCTAAATCAAACAGTCCCCAAAGAATAAGAAATCAATAATGATAATAAAAATAGCAAGAAAAAAAGAAAAAGAAAAGCAAAAGTAGAAGACTTGGGCATTTTCAAAATAACAGTTTGAAATGGCACAGAATTACAGCTGAGGGCATTCCAAATATATTCTGTTTCCTGTCACTTTCATGTGTATATAATTGTAAAATGTAACAAGAAGTGTGAATGAGTTTCATGCAACCACACTTGGTTTCTTTAGAAATGGAAATTTGAATACAAGGTGGAAGGGGAGAATGTTAAATAAGTGGGCAGTTTCATTCTTTGCTGTTATCTGGCCAGAGAACTGGTGTGTGTGTAAACCCTGCTATCTGTCCCATTGACACAGCTGTCAATCAAACTACCATTACCCCCTTGGCACTACTCTTTCAAGCTAGGCCTGGACTTACTGGATATTTTCCAATGCTACCTGTACTCCCCAGTGAACTTCAGCATAGCATACCACCATTGTTTATATTTTTATGCTGTATTCTAACTGCTGGCTTGAGATACCATGTTTGGCGTCTAAGGATGAAAGGACATCGGTGTGCTTTGCAGATGGAAACACAGTTTCTTAAGGTTGCCTCATCGTGCAGAGTACTGGGCAACGTCAGTCCCCTGTTGTCACAGTTATACTATGTCCAGGTCAACTTAATTGACTGTGATCCTTTAATTTTCCTTTCAAATTAACACTGTCTCCTTGACACGATGTCTAATGAAAACCTGCAAACAGGAGGCAAACAACAGTTTAATTATTATTATTTTCTTTTGTTTTGAAAATACAATAACCTGAGAGAATTAGGATCAAGGGCTAGGTTCACATATGCATCTTTTAGTTTGTATGTAGCAGAAATAAAAAACAGAATATTTTCAACATGAGGTCAAATTTACTAGTCTTAAAACAAATTCCGACAGGTTTTTTAAAATTATTACTAGAGTCTCTCTCTCTCTCTCTCTCTCTCTCTCTCTCTCTCTCTCTCTCTCTCTCTCTCTCTCAATATTTGGATGTTTGAAATCAGCTGTGTTCATGCCTTAGAATGTGATAATACAAAGACCTGAGGATGACAGGAAGAATCTTGCTCCTCCCAAACCCTTGCACTGTGTGTAATGAAGAACCTGTTTTATGGATTTTATTGCTGTGAAAAAGCACCATGGCCACAACTCTGACAAGTGAAATTGGGTGGCTTGACTGAAGCTTCACAGGTTGAGTCCATTATCATCGTGGTGGGGAGCATGGTGGCCTGCAAGCAGACATGGTGCTACAAAGGCAGCTGAGATTCTACATCTTGCAGGCAACAAGAAGTCAATAGAAAAACAGGAAATGTCAAAGCCCACTCCTCCAGTGACACACTTCCTCCAACAAGATCACACTCACTCCAAAAATAGCCACACCTCCTAATATTGTCATTCCCTATGAGATTATGGGGAAGAAATTACATTTAAGCTACCACAGAATCTAATACTATCTTTTTTATAATACTTTTCATTGTTAAAATTATTATATTGTCACAACACATCCCTTCTCTTTCCTTTTCTGTGATGTTGCCTTTTAAAGTTTGTCAGTTGACAGGATTTGAGACTGTCTCTGACACATACTGAAAAGAACAAATAACATTGGCTGGTCTAACGATAAGTTTATGCCTTTGTCTACTACTTGAGTGACCTAAAAACCTCAAGATGTGAACAGTCTTTCCTGTTCAGATCCTTGTTTTATAAATTAATTCCCAATGCAGTGGTTATCAACCTATGGGTTATAACCTCTTTAGGGGCAGAAAGACCCCTCCATGTGGTTTACCTAAAACCATTAGAAAACACACACTAGCATTACAATTTATAATAGTAGATCAATTATAATTATGAAGTGGCAAAGAAAATAATTTTATGGTTGGGGGTCACTGGAACATGAGGAACTGTATTAAAGAGTTGCAGCATTAGGATGGTTAAGATCCACTGACCCAAGGTGTCAGTGAAGCCTTGAGATTATTTTATCCCAGCAGCTCAGACTTCATGAATGTGAGTACTGTCCCTACCAAGGATGTCCCCTTTACACCAGTGCACAGAGGAAAGTTTCCATCTCTTAGTAGCAATCTTTAGTCATCTCTTGGATTGTGAAAATAAATTTTAGGTGTGTATAAACTATACATTTATGATAAGAGCTTGAAAAATCTAGGACTGAAGGTGTTTTCATGCCTGCTTTTGAATTTTCCCAATAGTTCCCTAAAAGTTGCATTATGTAAATGACTCACCTATTCATTCTTTCTTCGTGAAAGTATGGGAAGGGGGGGTTGACACTGACCTCAACCATAGAACAAAACATAAGATATTATAATATTCTTTTTTCTTTGTTTTATTATTATTTACTTTTCTTATTTTACACATTGTTCCCAGTTCCCTCTCCCTCCCTCCCTCTCTTCCTCCCTCCCTTTTTTATCTCTCCCAGGCTCCCCGAATACCCTCCCATCCCATTCCCCCCAACTGCACAGGCAGGGTGAGGCCTTCCAGGATGGGTCATCTAAAATCTGTCCAGTCATTTGGAGTAGGGACTAGGCCCTCCCTCCTGCCTCTAGGTTAAGGGAGTATCCCTTCATGGGGAATGTGTGTCCTTTTGTGCACCAGGGATCCATCCTGGTTCCAAAGTCAGAGGTCCCCTAGACTGTCCAGGCCTTCTAACTGAGACCCATGTTCAGCGGGTCTGAGTCAGTCCAGTGCTGGTTTCCTGGCTATCAGTCTGGAGTCCATGGGCTCCCCCTTGTTCAGGTCAGCTGTCTCTGTAGCCTGGTCTTGACCCCTTTCCTTATTACTTCTCCCTCTCTGCGTCTGGATTCCAGTTTGGCTCAGTGTTTAGCTGTGGGTGTCTGCTTCTGATTCCATCAGCTACTAGATGAGGGCTCTATGATGGTGGATAGTATAACAGTCTCTGTGGGAAGCCCTGGTAAAATGTGCAGTCAATTTCACCAGAAATATTGTGAAACTTGCTCTGTTCAGGATCTGATCTTTTAATTAAGGGGATGTTTATGACCTGTGATTAAATGACTTACTGATCAAGTCAGGAGAACAGTGATTAATTTAGACAACCAAATCTGTCTATGCCCACATCTATGACAATTTATTGCATTGGAAAATAATTGTCTGTTTATATATACCTGAAAATAATACAACTTTAGTTTTACTTTTCCTGACTTCAGATCAATTTAGAGATAACATTTGAACACACACACCACTTTCCAAACCACTATTATCTTTTGGTGTGTCAACAAAGTTTAAGTTAGCATTTAACAAAGCTTGCTTTATTCCAAACCATCCTACAAGATGAATGATTCCAAACAAAAAAAAAAAAAAAAAAACTCACCAAACACAAAAACAACAACAACCACAAACAAACTTGGAATCAAGCTCTGAAATCCTATGAAACTCTCACTTCAGATTCTTTCTTCAGAGCTAAGAGAGCTCACCCAAGGTAGCATTTTCCATTCTAATGAGGTCATTGATTTAGTTTTACCTGGCCTGTAGGATGTTGAGTATTGTTTGGAGTATTCAATGGCCTCAAATTAATTTTTGATGAAATAAATGTTTTAGACTACTTGAGAAGACATAAGAGATTTTACCAAACAAAACATATATGGCAGTTTTAGTTGCCTGTTGTATGTGGTAGAATTAGTAAGAGACTTAAGAGACTGGATTTCATTAAAATAGAATAGCTTGTAGTGTGTTTGTTGAAGAATAAATAGTGGTTCCTTATCTCCAATTGATGTAGGAACATAATACCCATTAAATTGTCAAGGAGATTGTGAATCCTCAAATGGATGTGTCTATTTTATAAAGGCAGTATAGATTGTGTAAGCTGGCATCCCAAATCACATGTGCTGTGTTGGCAAAATTTTACTGTTAAACGACATCATGACAAGAATCATTGTCATGAAGACATACCCTCCAGTTGGTTTTATTTAAAAAGTAAAAAAGAACCCAAATAAACTAAGGAAGGAACTTAATAAAATAACAGATAAATATCAAAATTAAGAGAAGGAAAGTTAATGATAGTTGTGTTATCATATTGACTAAAAGGTTTTGTGTCATCCAAGAATAGCTATGCATGCATGCCTGTGTGCTTATGTGCATTTGCATTTGTGTGTGTGTGAGTGTGTGTGTGTTTTGTACGTATGCCCACTATGTGCATGAGCATGTTGAGACTAGAGATTTACATGAGGGGGTGCATGACTTGAGGGAACATTGCTAGCTGGCTCATTTTGGCTGCCAAGTAGTTAGCTTTCTTATGCCAACCAGGAATGCCTGCTACTGGTATACAGCACAGTGGGCTTTCGTGTTTCTGTGCAGTAGCTGTGGGTTATAGTTCTCAGTGACCAGGACAGCCTCAAAGAGAAACACATCATATTGCAGAGTCTATCATGTTGTTAATCGGGTTGGTAGTTTAGGTGTATTCTTATTTAAATGCCTTTTGCTATGGTATTTTCAATTTGTGATAGTTTTGTTAGCACATAATCCTTTGGTATGTCCAGAAGTACCTTCTATCAAAATCACTGTAACAATTGCGACATACTGTCATATTGTAGCCATGAAGGAAACATTACATAGTTAGAGCTTATTTCTAGACTTGGGAAAATTACTGATCTCTTTTCACTTTAGTATGCTGAAGATTATAGTTTGTGAAAGAAAAAAAAAGTTTCAGGTATTTATTCACTATAAGTGAAAACATGTAATGAAACCAGTTACTACTGCCTGAATAAAATCTCAACATTTACTATGTAACAGATATTCTATTAGACATAAGAAATGTATTTTACTAAAGAGCACTTGAGATCTAATTAATAATTTTGATTCTGACTTATGTTATCTGACCCATTACATTATTATCTGAATTATGAAAGGATGATACTTTAATCTTAGTTTTGCTTATGTGATGTATTAAAATACAGTTTCTAATGTTTAGTTCTTATGGCACTAAAAGGATTAAGGGACATAATGAAGGGATAGTATTCTTTACACATTCTCCAATTAAGGTGGCCTTCTTAATAGTAGCTGTTAAGAAATAAAAGAAAATACAAATAGCCATGCAGCAATTAGAATTAATGAGATATATACCACATTACATTGATACACAATAAATATATTACATTTTTTTGCTAGAAATGGGGACATGAGATATTGGTGTATAATGATTTCCATGATTCTGAACACCTAAATTACATCAATGTGATATGAACTTTGATTTTTTTCTGTGTTTTTCAGGCTCTTCATCACACAGTTGTTTGTATTTGACACGCGAAAGCATAATCTTATATCACTGTCAGTAGTATTTTTCTTTTCTTTTTCTAAATTTTTTGGAATTAGGTTTCTCACTGTAATAAACAGAAAGTAACATGCCATGGGAGAAAATATGTCATTATCATGACTCCCCTTCACCTTATTCACTGAAGTGAAAATCTTTATGAGATAATGTCATGATGTAGAAAGCCACTCCGTGGCTTCCTATTCGATAGGAAGGAAACCTTGGCCTCATGGAACTGTAGGATAGTTATTCAGTTTTCAGACTCCCATGCTCTGTGATGCCCAGAGCAGCTCTGAGATTGAACAAATGAATTTCTCAGTTCCTAATAGTGATTTTAGTGAAGCTCACGTGCCACTTATTATCCACTTTGCAATATTTGGTAAGTAGTTAAGCAAAAAGGAGAGTGATGTGTCTCTTGTTATTTTCCTAGCTTGCGTAATTTCTGGAGAGAAAATAGAATATTTTTTAGTCATTGAAATAGAACTTTAACAAATGAAGCATTATTGACTCAAGAGGGAAATATTCATTCCTGAAATTACACATATAGATTTATTCCTTCAATTCCTCGGCTAATTAATGTATAATCCTATTATAGAGTAAGACATTATTGCAGTATTAAATCACACGTTTCATATCAAGCTCTTGCTCGTTCGATCTACTACTCAGGTCTTTCTCTTTTCTTTTGTTTTTGTTTTCTTTCTTTCTATGTGTACCCTTGGAGCTTGTTCTGGAACTCACTTTGTAGACCAGACTGTCCTCAAAGTCACAGAGATGCACCTGTGTCAGCCTCCCTATTGCTAGGATTAAATGAGTGGGCCACCACCACTCAGCTCCTCATGTCTTCTTTGTCAATCATTGTCCCATCACATGTGTACATGTCAAAACCCTTGCTCAGCTTCTTTCCCCCCCCTCCATTCTCTGTATGGACTCATACCTACCAAATAGCTTTTGTGAGCCAAATTCTAGCCATTAAAATAATTAAAGCAGATCTCTCTTGTGACTATAAAATTCTCTACCTTTATCATAGCTATATACACACGTATATTAGATTTGAGAATTTCAATTTCATTTTTCTCCTGATTTTCCTTCCTGATTCTCCTTGGATCCCATCCCATACAATGTGGTTTCAATCTTTTTTTTTAATGCAACATATTCCATTAGTGCTGTGTATATACTATCAGGTGTTTGCTTCCCACTGAGTATGTTGGACTTAGCAGGAGCAGACTCCCTCTGACTAGAGTTTCAGTTATCATTATAGCATCATATATGGCTGGTAATTTTTTTGGCTGTTCACATCCCCAATTCTTGCTGGAATTCTGTTTGGATTGAGCTTTCTTGGCTCTTGTCTGTGTTGTCACAACTGCTATGACTTCTGGGAAGTGCAGTTGTTCCTATTGTAGTCCAAAAAACACTATCTTTTGTGTAATGTAGACACAAAGTAGGTGTGGCTCTTAAAATAGTTTCTGCCTCTCCTTGACAAGTATCCTTGAGCTTGGGGGAGGGAGAAGAGGACCCTTATGGGGATGCTATATTTAGGATGGAACACCACATGGCCTTTTTATTCCATGTACATTGACCAGTTGTGGAGGTCTATGTTAATCTTCATATATTGCAAAGGGCTTCTCTGATGTGGTATAAGGTGGTATAATAAATCTGATGGTACAACAAGGAGTCCTTTCAGGTATCATGCACTAATGGACTGGGAGAGATAGTTCAGAGTTTAAGAACATATGGCTCCCTTTAAAAGTTCCTGAGATCAATTCCCAGTGACTCCCATGTTTGATCCACACCCACTTGTGTATGACATCTAGTGCTCCCCTCTCTCTAGCCTGCAGGCAGTAATTGTCTTATCGTGGTCCTATTAGCAATCATATACCCATTCAAAATTAAATCCCCTAAGGTGGCTTTGGCTCTGTTTGGTCGTGCCGAATTGAGTCCCATATATTGAGTGGGTTTAAATTCAATAAGAAAGTGGTTTCTTATCCCCACTTATTTGCCAGTATTGTCACATGATTACTAAGTTGGTCATTTTTGTAGCATTAAAGGGTTCACATCTGGATAAGTATCGCGATGGTCAGTTTCCTTCTCTTGGAGCATGTATAGCACATTTCACAGTATAAAATTTAGTCAAGAAAGGTTTGCTCCTGAAATCAATTACAGGCTTCATTTCTCCTTGTTGTGACTCAAACATGGGATGTCTTCAACAAGATTGACCTTTACGTTCTGGTAGGTAACCAAGTGTTAAAGTACTCATCAAATAAAAAAGCTCAATATCAGTAATGAGCTTTCTCTATTGAATTTCCTGGTAGGTTTTAGTCATTTAGACCCCCAAATAGACCTTCTTCTATTTAAAATGAACATGCAAAAGTATTTACTAGAGTTACTTTTACCCAAAGTTGAAATAAAATCACTTAACAACAGAAATTTCTATGCTGGGTCAATGTCTAACTTAATTACAATGAGTAAAGGCCTTTAAAAGTATGTTTAATAATTAAAATGCCATTTTGAATTATTAGACAGATCATAATTCATCATTCCATTAATATAATTCTCTATAAAGATTGTCATATTATCATTATGTTTTCATGAAATAGTTTCTGTAGCCAAAATTTTGAATTTTATTCATAATTACACATTGAATTGGAACATTTCACCAAAAACATCAAAATATCTGGAATGTGGTATGTGGTAAGTTTGATCAAATTCTTGTCACCTAAAGAATTGGTGTTGAGACAATCATTTTTTTTTGAGAAAGGCAAGATTTACTTAAAAATGTTATTTACCATAAGACAGAGGTATTTCATGAAAAGACTATTGTTTTGAAACGTCAAACAAATTTTTTTTTAAATCAAGTGAATGACATTTAAAAAAAAACAATATACAATAATTGGTTCATATAGATATGCATATACATATGTTCATATAAGTAACTATATAGGTTTCCATTAATATAACTATAATTTATTCATGTAATAGGGATATATTTTGGGAATTCAGGCAGTACTAGCTTAAGAGTTCTCTGTTGCATCTGTCTCCAACTTTCTTTGTTTGGGAAACGAGTTAAAGAAAACCATGTATAAATAAAAAAAATATATCTATGTATTTAAATATCATTTTAGTGGATGTGAAGTTCAAATTTTTATGTAATGGTTTATAGTGAATGTCTTATTCACTGTTCAAAAGCTGCGAACAGACAACATGGGACTAAAAGGGCATCTCTCTCCACAGGAAAGCATTTAACTGGAGCTCACTTGTAGTTTCAGAGGTTTAGTCCATTATCCTTATGGTGGGGAGCAGGGCAGCAAATATGATAACTGACAGGAGGAAGAGAGAGAACTGAGGTTGGCTTGGATTTTTGAAACCTCAAATCCCATGCCCTAGGGATAATCTATCTCAACAAAACAACCCCTGTGCTGACAGGGCCACACTTCCTAATCTTTTCAAATCTAGCTACTCCCTGGTAACCGAAAATATAAACTCTATAAGCCTATGGGAGCCACTCTCAAACCATCATATTCCATTTCTGGGCCCCAGAGGCTTGAAGCTATAATACAAATGAAAATGCATTCAGTCCAATTGCAAAGAGCCCTATAGTCTGTAATAGTCACAATACTGTTAAAACTCCAAAGCTCAAAGTCTCTCCCCGGGACTCATGGAATTATTATGCTTGTAACTTCCTATAACATCAAAATAAAACAAAAACAGGATGACATACTTACAACATACAGTGGCACAGAATATACATTTACCATTTCCAAAGGAAGAAACAGGAGCATAGTGACACTGGACCAAAGCATGATTGAAAATCATCAGGGCAAATTCAAACTCTGCATCTTTGCATCTTCATTCCTGATGCCAAAACACTTTAGATTTCCAACTCATTTTGACTTTGCTGGTTTGAAACACGCTCCTTTCTCTTTGGCTGTTTCTACTCCTGCTTGTCTGGTATCCACTTGACTCTGACATCTCCAGCATTTCAGGATCTCCAATGAAATCCAGACTCTGTCCTTGTAGCTTCACTCAATGACTTCTCTGGGCTTCCTTGCACAGACTCTCTGGTACATGGCTTATCTGGGGCCTTTCTTTAGCTATAGATAAATTCCACAACTCCTTTTTTGTACCCTTACTCTAAGTCAGTATCACATGGTTGGAGTTGCCAAAGTTTTCACTTGCTGGGGCTAGAAGAACTTAGTTGGTTCCCTTGTTCAATTACAATTTACCCTTTCTGTTTTTCGATGTTTTCCTTCACAGCTTAAGCTTTTCTTTAATTTCTTTTTATAAGTTAGGATTTCTGAGTTGGTTTTATTAGTCACCACTCTCTTTATTCCATTTGGCCTTAGGTGTTTCTTTAAGCCTTGCATTAGAGTCTGGACTTGGCTCCAACATTTGGTTCCCCTTTGCTCTTCAAACTGTATATTTTTGTAGTTTCCTTGCTCAGGTTGTTCATTTCATTATAGATATGGATGACACACACATGACAAGGCTGTGGTAAAAAACCCCTCTGTCAATGCTATTAATCCAAAACTTTTCAATATTACCTCTGGCGGGTTTTTCCAGACAAGGAAAAAATCAATGAGGTTCTTTGCCAAAATACCACTTAATGGACTCTAAGTCACTTATTGCCCCTTTTCTCCCCATTTCTTGAGCTGGGCTCCTTCCTACAGTTCAAATAATCCTCATCACCATCGTCCATGTTCCTACTGTTATTGGCAATGAAGACCCCCGCTGGCTTATTCAATGATTTTCTAATCCAAAGTCCACAGTCAGTCAACAGGCAGCATGAGCAGGTCGTTCCTGGACCTGCTTGTTGGTGCAGACTTTTGTCTTGTCAGTGTTATATTGCTGTGAAAAGACATCATGTTTCTGACAACTCTTACAAAGGAAACCACCCAATTGAGGATATTAGTCCATTACCCTTATGGAGGGAGCCAGGACAGCATGCAAACAGACCTGATAGCTTAGAGTTCTTTGTCTGGATATAAAGACAGGAGGAAAAAGAGAGACACTGGACCTGGCTTAGGATTTTGAAACCTCAGAACTCACCCCCAGGTACATAATTACTCCAACAAGGCCACACCTATACAAATGATGCCAAGTCTATTCCTTTATGGACATGTTCTCAAACAACCATAGCAAATAGTAGCAACCAGTTTTCCAAATATTTCACAATGCAAAACATTGTTCTGGATCTCATCATGGACTAAAATCAAAGAGTCAGCTCTCCATTGACCATAAGCCAGCATGATCTTTTCTATGTAAAGCTGGTATATAAAATCATATAAATGCCTTCTCTCATTATTATCTTTTGAAGCTAATGATAAAGCCTATGAGATAAATGCCAAAAAGAAAGAATTAAAGAAAGCAATGTTGTAAAACTGAAAGAAAGAGCTCATGGTATAGCCATGTTTTGGAGTTCACTCCAAGTCTCTTACATAGTTGGATCAATTAGCTTCATTCTTTCTCACTACAGGATGTTATGACATAGCCCAGGCCAGCCAATTCCATGAGTTATTATCTCCATCAAGCCAAAAACAAATGAAAATTTTTCTGATTGCTATGCAAGTACTAATTTATTTTCTTGAGTCAATATCACATTTTATCACCACAGGACTTTCCCTGCATTATACTTCTTGCCAATTGCATGCTGCATGTCTTGGTGTATTTGATAACATTTCAAGTTAATTCATCTTCATTTCCTTTTTGTCTTGTCCCTTAACATTTCCGTGGTAGAAATTATTGAGACTTTCAATGAACCTACTTTACAGTTCTTTGCTGCACAAGTTACATCCCTGGCTTTTAGCCTCTGTGACCCCAATTTGGAAATTTTCTATCCTAAAATCTGACCTCTTTCTGCCTTGCCCTCAAGGCATGGACACACACACAAAAGCAAGTGATACTAAGCTGCAACCTCTTTTCAACAAATACTCAGGCAGTGCCTTTGGAAAATATTCCTGGGGTCTGTTTATATAAAAATCTGTGAGATATAATGCTATTCTAGCAATTGAAGTATGCCTATAGACAGAGTTAATATGCAACATCTTGAAATATGTGACTCTTACTTGTTAATCTGTGATTTTATTCTCTCAAGTGTTCTGCTGACTACTGCCAAATTCATTACCTAAGTGATAATACCCCTTTCCATTGGACCTTCTCACCTCACTTAGAGTTCCAAAGAAAAATTATTTTACTCCCACTGTTACTCTGGTTTCCCTGGTTTCTTTGTCTTTGTTCTTCTTTGAGCTTGTGTCTTTGTGTTATGGATATTTATATAGGTCATGTACTTTATAGGTTTTATCTCTGGCTGAGATATCTTTCAAATGTAAAATAGATTAATTCTTTACTAAAACATTTTGTGTTTTCCTGCTGATATATCTCTATGTATGTTTTAAAATTATGTTTGTGTTTATTTGCATTGTGTGGAATGGGCCACATGTAGAGGTCAGAACACAGTTTATGGGAACCAGTTATCGCCTTCTACTGTACATGAGTTCTGGAATTGAACTTAGTTTAGCAAACTTTTCGGAATCATCTTTATTCAGTGAGCTATCTTATTGACTCTAAAGTTTTAAAAGTGACTTTATTTTCTAAACTCTTTCTTTTGTCTGTTACCACTAGAATTTTGTGACAGAAACTTTAAAAATTTATAAGACATATTTTTTCTGTCCTACACATGGAGATACATTCAGCAATATAGCTCTCTATATGGAGGTAGGTAGAAGAGATTATGGATAAGATATAGATGATAGATACCAAGGTAGATGATAAATAGACATAGACAGCAGATAGCTATGTGGATAGATAGATAGATGATAACTATATAATAGATTATAGATACATAAATGATAGCTAGATGATAGAAGATAGATGATAGATATATAGCGTAGATGTAGTAATACCAAAAAACAGTATCATATTTTGTCCTTGTTGTCAGAATCATTATCAGATAATCTGTTAGAAGACTTAGTTCAACTGTTCAATGTTTATTGGGTTTCATGTTTTCCCATAAAAAGTTAGGAGTCATAAGGACTGTATTTTCCTCAAGACTGTTTGCCGTTAGCCCTTATGATGCACTTATTAGAACCATGACTAAGCTGGAAAATATTGCTTGTATGATAGCATTCCAGGACTTATCATCTTTACCTGCACATATTTAATAAGGAATATAAAGACTTTTAAA